>NC_142950.1:15642261-15657261 GCF_046866305.1 Octopus bimaculoides
ATATATATATATATATATATATATATATATATATATATATATATATATATATATATATATATATATATATATATATATATATTTATATATATATGTATATATATGTATGTATATGTATGATATACGTATGTATATATATATATGCATGCACACGCACATACACACACACACACACACATAAATATATATGTATATATATAGGTGCAAGAGTGGCTATGAGCGCAGCAATGGCTGTGTGGTAAGTAGCTTGACTACCAGCCTCATGGTTCCGGGTTCACTCCCACTACATGGCACCTTAGGCAAGCGTCTTGTACTATAGCTTCGGACCGACCAAAGTCTTGTGAGTGGACTTGGTAGACGGAAACTGAAAGAAACCCGTCGTATATATATGTGTGTGTGAGTGTGCGTGTGTGTGTGTTTGTGTGTCTGTGTTTGTCCTCCCACCAATGTTTAATAACCGATGCTGGTGTGTTTACGTCCCCGTAACATAGTGGTTCGGCAAAAGATACCGGATTGTATAAGTACTAGGCTTACAAAGAATAGGTCTTGAGGTTGATTTTTTCGACTAAAGGCGGTGCTCCAGCATGGCTGCAATCAAATGACTGAAACAAATAAAAGAATAAAAGAATAAATATATATATGTGTGTGTTTGTGTGTGTGTGTGTGTAGTTGTGCTTGTGTTTGTCCTCCACTACCGCTTGGCAACCGCTATTGGTTTGGTTACGTCCCCGTAATTTTGAGTTTCGCCAAAAAGTTATTGATAGAATAAGTACCAGTCTTTAAAACATTAGTATTCCCTCGATTCTTTCGACTAAAATCCTACCAACATTGCCGCAGTCCTCCCAGCAATGCTCCAGCATTGCCGCAGTCCAATGAGCGAAACAAATAAAAGGCAGAAGGTAAAGATATTTCTATTTACTTGCAAATGATTAAAAGCGTCTCTCCATTTCTCCTACCTCATCTTTCCCTTTCTTCCTTTGAAACAGGAATACTGCAAATTCTCCATATTCATCGGAGGGCAAGAATTGTCAAACCTATAATACAATTTTACCACTTCCATCGACCGGACAAACAACTGAGAAGAAATGTAATAATATAATGACACTAGAACACATCCCCAATGACAGGACCAATAGTCTTCAATTGACCCGAGAATTATCGAGATGTATTAAATTTAAATTGAACTCAATGATAATCTAAACTTGCCAAAACCGGATCTGAGCCGTCAGAAGGATCTAAGAAAGATTTTGTCAAACTTTACTTAAGAAGCTTACATGGTTCTATTCCAAAGAGAATTGGCAACGTTATCATTTCGAATAACAAGGCAAGGAAGAAGATCAACTTGGTAATTCATGTGTTTGTCATGAAAACTTTTAGATTCTTCAGTTCAAACAAACGTAACAACGTCTATTGCTGCTGCGGTCATGTTTGTTTATAGACATTTGGCAGGTTATAGTATTAAACATCACCTATATATCTACACACACACACACACACACACGTACACACACACACATACACACACACACCAGAAATATATATATATATATATATATATATATATATACTCATATATGACTATATATATATACATACACATACATTCATATATATATATATATATAAATATATACTCATTTATAAATATATATGGATATATATATATGTATATATATATATATATATATATATATATATATATATATATATATATATATATATATATATATTATATATATATATATATACTGAGAGGGAGAGAGAGAGAGAGAGAGAGAGAGAGAGAGAGAGAGAGTGAGAGAATGAAAGCGAAACAGAGAGAGGGAATCTAAGTGTATTGTGGCACACAATCAGCTTCAGCTGTTTCATCACACCACTTGCAGTATATATAAGATATATATATATATAGAGAGAGAGATATAGGAAGTTAGAGAACGAGGGAGAGAGAGAGAGTGAGAGATAAAAGAGAGTAGGTGGAAAAGGGATGGGAGTGATGGAAAGAGAGAATGGTTGAAACTTCTAAAAGAGTTGTGTTCAAAACTTTTAGTTCTTGTAGCTTAGCAGAATATATGACTATACATACAAATATATACAGAAAGCACATTTAGAAATGTTAACTATACTTTCTCACATTCACTCCCATCACTCTGCCTTATACTTTCTTTTCTCTTTCTCTGTGTCTGCTTTACTCTCTCTCTATCTCTCTTTCTACCTATATATACATATACATACATACATACATACACAACAAAAACCTGGAAAAATTAGGGTTCTCACAACCTGAAAGAAAAAGGCTGATTAGAAGACTACAGATTCAAGCCATCAATGGAACTGTAAAGATATGTAAAACTTTCCAAATATTTAGCACATAAGTATATATGCATGCATCTAGACATGAAAATATATACATAAAAACGCATCCATAAAACAAACATACAAATCTGCGCATAAACTAACACTAAATACTACACACACACACACATGCACAAATACCTAGATGATGTTGATAAAAGTTCCAATGAAGGAGCATTGAATCTATGTTAGAGTCCGGGTCTTTCTCTATGGACAAGAAATACAGAAATGAAACTGATTGATAACATACATACATACATATATATATATATACATATCCATATATACATATACATACACACACACACACACACACACACACACACACACACACACACACACACACACACACACACACACACACATATATATATATATATATATATATGCATCTGAATTTGAAAAACTTGTAATTCTTTTTTCAATAAATTTATTTACATACCAAACTAGCTTTAAGAATTTTTTGTTTATCAATGTTATAACCGTATAAGATTTTTAAAAAAAATTAATTGCGAAGTAGAAAACATGTTTAAATGGTTAAATGTTCACAAAATTCAATAATATCAAAAATGATCGGCGAAGAGCATCTGGATCACCAAGAGTTCGGTCATACTGAGTTAAGAGTGAGAAAAATAAGAAAAGATTGTGTGATTCTATTTTCCGTCGTGTACAAGGTTTTTCGCTTGTAATGGAATGTTTTTGAATCAGTGTATTTATAAGGATATTAAGACCTCTTATAGGGATATTTTTATCCAAGGTACACTGGTTTAATATATTGTAATTTGAAGAGATATTTCTTCAATGAATATATTATAAAATATTCTAAAACATCGAATTTTATTAAGTTTTAAAATGGAGAGATGCAATGTATATAAATTGATATATATCCATTGAATATATATATAAGTTTGCAAACTTATATATTTATATATGTTTTGTAATTTAAATTGGATATGGAATGAAACATTTGTAGGCAATAATGATAATTAATTAATAAATTAATTTTAGTCCATTGAATCTCTCCATTCTTAAACTTAATAAAATACGTATGTATGTATGTGAATATGTATATATATATATATATATATATATATATATTAGTTTATGTATATATTAATATTAGCTCAGTTTAAAAAAACCTTCGACAATGTAAATATGTTAATAGATACCATGGGTAGCAAAAATTACACAAAGAACCAGGATAACACACTCTTTTTATAGGCAGAGATACCTAGTTGAAGTGATGCATTTTGAGTAGATATGAATAATAACAATAAATGGAGCAAAACGCATATAAATAAAAGTTCCTTTAATTCCTACACATGTGTCAAAATATATGTGTGCCCTCCTGCAAAGAAGTAAGAGCTGCTGGAATTCCACATATATTCATCGTCAGGGAATCAACAAATAACAGCAAGACAGGTGTGAAATGATGAGGTAACTTACGAGCTATAATATTACATGGCCAAGTAAGTGACCGTTAGAAGTAAGAACGCATGTTTACATAGAGTTATGATTAAAATGGGGGGGGGACAAAATAGATCACAGAACGTAAACTAGAAGTCGTAAGCTAATTGCTAAGTCAAAAGTGGAGGAAGGGAGAGAACCAAGAGAATTCATCAAATATATAAAAAAAATATTATTACTCCCTTTATAACTCTATGTAAACTAGCGTTCTTACTTCTAACAGTCAATATATGTAATATTATGTAATATTATAGCTCGTAAGTTACCTCATCATTTCGCATCTGTCTTGCTTTTATTTGTTGATTCCCTGACGATCAATATATGTGGAATTCTAGCAGCTCTTATTCTTTGGAGGAGAGCACACATATATTTTGAAACATGTGTAGGAATTAAAGGAACTTTTATTTATATGCGTTTTGCTCCATTTATTGTTATTATTCATATATATATATACAGGAAATAAATGAGATATACATACCTACCGGAAAGCATATATATATAATTACGACCGTTTTCTTTCAGATTCCCTCTACCAAATTCATACGCAGGTCTTTAGTCGGCCCGAGGCTATAGTAGAAGACACTGAATTCAGTACCATGTGCCTCTGGATTCGATACCATGTGGTTAGGAAGCAAACTTCTTAACATACAGACACGCCTTTGATTTTCCAAAGAAAGTGACTAAGGAGTGTCGAAGTGTGTGTGTGTGTGTGTGTGTGTGTGTGTGTGTGTGAGAGAGAGAGAGAGAGAGAGAGAGAGAGAGAGTGAGAGAGAGAGCGAATCTCTGTGCCTGTGTGTCTGTGTCTGTCAGCCACCATCGATTGATAACAAGTGCTGGTTTTTTTCTTAGCGGTTCTGGAAAAGGAGATTGATGGAGAATTTAATATAACCACTGGATTTGATTCATTTACAAAACCCATCAAGGCGGTACCGGAGCATGGCCGCAGTCTAAAGTTGGAGACAAATGAATCATAAAAACAGGAAAAGAGAAACGTAATTCAATATGGCTGCCGCATTTATATTCTAACGCTTTTCTCACTCTGCAATATCATACATGAATATTACGAATATGAAATTTCTGGAAAAATCTTTTCCTTCATTTATTAAGTCATTAATTCACGTGTCATATACGATCTTAAGCGGCCTCCGACCTAATATAAGTCATTGATGTAACGTGCTTCTTAAATAAAGATTGAATTTTTGTTTGAAGTTTCGTTTTATAATTTGAATATTATAGCATGGAGTTTTACAGTTCGAAATTTGTGAATTGTAATTCAGAGGAATTCTTGATACTTTCTATTACAAAACAAGGGAGGTATAAACACATTCTTTCGCTAATTGGGCGCTTCATCATAGGTCGACTTCATTATTGTACTAACACCTCCTCTTCTGCTTATACCTCCTTTCCCCACTCTGTCTGTCTGTCTCTCTCTCTCTCTCTCTTTACCATTCCTCCCCCAACTGCTATTCGCTGCCTCTGCTATTTTGTCTATCACTTTCGCCTGATGCTGTGATTATCGCTGCTCTGGTTTCTTCTAGAAAGGTCTTCGTTTCGTTCCTTCTTCTTCTTCTTCTTCTTCTTCTTCTTCTTCTTCTTCTTCTTCTTCTTCTTCTTCTTCTTCTTCTTCTTCTTCTTCTTCTTCTTCTTCTTCTTCTTCTTCTTTCATCTTTGGCGATGTTTTTGCTGTTTGTAATGACGGTGATGCTGCTGAAAATGACAACGATGACGACGATGATGATGATGACGATAACAATGATGAAGACGACGATAATGATGATGAAGATGGTGCATTCTATGCTGGTTTTTAGTTGTTCAGTTTTAGTGTACCTTGGACAACATTATACACATTGTCATTGTCAACTTTCGGTAAAATCTATAATAATGATGACAATGACGACGATGTGAATGGCAGTGGCGGTTATAGTGGTTATGGTGGTTGTTGGTGTATTGCTGGTGTTGGTGCTGGTGATGTTGATGCTGGTGATAACGAGGCTTTTTCTGGGGGTGTTGCTTTTGTAAAGAAGCAAAAAAGAACCTTTTTGGTTATGCCCGAGGCAATCGAACAATACGAAGCCAAGCAGTTATAAAGAAATAATAATAACAATAATAATAATAATAATAATTATAATAGCAGCAGCAGCAGCAGCAGTAGTAGTAATAGTAGTAGTAGTAGTAGTAGTAGTAGTAGTAGTAATCTCTCCATTCTCTCCATTGCGAAATTGAAGAAACGGACGATTTGTTTTTATTATAGAATATGCTTTTCTTAAATTCAGGTCTTAGAATACATGGATTTTTTCTCTCTCAAAATACAAACAATGAGATTTGTCGCATAGCAGGAGACTGTCTTAGTCTGTTCATGCCTCTAACTCGTAATGACTCTGTTATTCAAGTAAAATGTATGTAAAAAAATCTTTAATGCAGACCAAGTTTTGTGGCAACGACACATCCAAAGAAATAATCATAGAGACATTGACGCAATAGAAGCCGTTTTAACAATATGTTGCGTAAAGCTGGAGAATCGTTAGGACCATTTCATAGCTTGGTAGACAAGCTGGAAAGCTATCATTTAAAAACAAATAAAGGGTTTTTACACACACACACACACACACACACACACATACACACACATATGTGTTCTGATCAATAAATATCCAGACTGTTGCTATAGTACAGTATTTACATTATTATTTACATTTGACGGATATTTATCCTCATCTTGTTCGTTGTTAACACAATGTTTCGGGTCAGCAATATCAAAGGAATGCTAACTGAGAAGATAGTTTTTGTATGTGGCAGATGCTCAGGAGCAATAAGGACTGAAAATGTGCAGAGAACAACTTCTGTGTAGTACTTATTCTATCGGCCTCTCTGCCGAACCGCTAAGTTACAGGGACGTAAACACACCAGCATCGGTTGTCAAGCGATGTTGGGGGGACAAACACAGACACACAAACATATACACTAACATACATACATACATATACATATATACGACGGGCTTCTTTCAGTTTCCGTCTACCAAATCCATTCACATGGCTTTGGTTGACCCGAGGCTATGATAGAAGACACTTGGCCAAAATGCCACGCAGTGGGACTG
The DNA here is from genome assembly GCF_046866305.1 of Octopus bimaculoides. Taxonomy (NCBI): domain Eukaryota; kingdom Metazoa; phylum Mollusca; class Cephalopoda; order Octopoda; family Octopodidae; genus Octopus; species Octopus bimaculoides. Next base: position 15,649,178 of record NC_142950.1, read on the forward strand.
AACACGGAATCATGTGGTTGGTAAGCAAGCTACTTACCACTCAGCCACTCCTGCGCCTATATAAATCTTTATCGTTTACTTGTTTCAATACTACCACCACCACCACTACCACCACCACTGCGTGTGTAAAGAGTTTTAGCTAAACGATTTTTTCTACTACATGCACATGGCCTGCAATTTTGGGTGTAATCTGATTACAGCGACAGCAGTGTGCAGATAGTGTTTAATTTATCGACCTCAAAAGGACGAAAGGCAACTCTACTCGGTGGAATGGGAAATCAGAACGTATCGATGGACAAAATGCCGATATCGGTATTTTGTCCAACGTGTTATGGAATCTGCCTGCTTGTCATCCTAATGATAACAATAATAATAATAATAACAATAATAATAATAATAATAATAATAATAATAATAATAATAATAATAATAATAATAATAATAATAATAATAATAATAATAATAATAAACATTCTCTAGAACAACACTATGTACAAATCGAAATATATGGTACCCTAGTCATAACAGCTACATGAACTTCTAACTTGTTGTCTCTTGAGGTCTCTGGGTGAGACTTGGATCCAACTTGTACAAATGCAAAGCAAAAGTCAAACATAAAATAATAATAATAATAATAATAATAATAATAATAATAATAATAATAATGATAATAAAATCCAAATATATGGTACCCTAGGCATAACACCTACATGAAATAATAATAATAACAATGGTTTCAAATTTTGGCATCAGGCCAGCAAATTCAGGGGAGAGGTTAAGTCGATTATATCGAACCAAGTACTGAACTAGTATTTATTTAATCGATACCCGAAAGCATGAAAGGCAAATTCAACCTCGGCCGAATTTGAACTCACAACATAGAGATGGAAAAAATACCGCTAAGCACTTTGTCCAGTATGCTAACGTTTCCGCCAGCTCACCACATTGAATAATAACAGCAACAATAACTACTACTACTACTACTACTACTACTACTACTACTACTACTGCTGCTGCTGCTGCTGCTGCTGCTGCTGCTGCTGCTGCTGCTGCTGCTACTACTACTACTACTACTACTACTACTACTACTACTACTACTACTAATAATAATAATAATAATGATAATTTCTTTATTTAAGTATTAAGGGTTAGGTTACTAGGGCAACTTATAACGGACACCAATGAACAAACACTGCCTACAATGGCATTCTAATAGCAATTCTCATTTAACCAAGTCATGCTCACTGACAGAATAAAAGACGTCGCGGAAATAATTAGCCGATTCAGAGATTTAAAATGAATAAGGAGAAACCAAAACGAGGAAGAAAAGTATACAAATCCACATGGAAACAATTAAATAAATTACCCAACTATAACACAAAAGGGAATACCGTTGACTTCACCTTATTAATAAGGGTCAATCCATGTCTTTATTAAACAGAATGAAAGTACACATCACAATGGATTAACAGGAAAATTCTTTAATAAGAAAAAAGATTAAAAAAATGAGAAACGGCCATAAGATAATCGATAAACATGAATAAAGGGAAATCCTTAGCCAAACAACAAACAAATAAACATGGCGGAAAAATAATAGTTCAATATCATAATACCTTGCCAGCAAGTCTTTTCTCGGAACTAAATCCAAGAAACATCAACAGGCTAAATGATTTAATCTGCTCAGTAACCATGGTGAAATCAGTGGCAATCGGATTCGATTCTCATAGAGTCAGATCCTCCTCAGGCAGAGAACCAGAAAGAAATGGTGTAAAGAAATATGCAATAATATTGTAAATAAACTATAAAAAAATGGGTAATATCGCATGCATTTCATAGCAATTTGAAAGGACAGAGGTTCGAGATGAGTGGCAGAGAGTATTAAAGCAATTACTGAAAAATAAAAAAAAAAAAAATAAGATGATTATAACAGAAGGCATATTACAAATGAAAGGAACATTTAAACAAATGATCTTAGTAAAGTAATGTCGTAAAATGACTCCTTCAAAAGTGTAATCGTTTCTTTCAATATAAATTGTTTGAAAAAATATCACAACTACCTATAGTGATGCGAATAAAGTAAGATGAAAAGAAATGACTAAACACAAGAGCACACATCAAAGAGGACAGAAGGGTAGACATATTGGCAGACAATATAGATAAGAAATATTGTCTACAGAGCATTCTAATTGATTAGAAAGGATTAGGATTATGCTGCTAATGACTCTGCAAATATAGTCCAACATAACCTGCAAAGAAATTCAGTAACGTCTTGGAGATTGATGCCTGTGAGTGGAAAGTTTTTGAAACTGTTGAAGTCCCGAAATGTCTGGCTAAATTATTTAACTAATATTCATAAATGTGTGGCAACTGCATTTCAGGAATTACTAAGAAATCAAGGGACTGTATGCTAGAAGAGAAAACAATATTGATTCTAAAACAAACACAAAACCATCCATTTTATAGAATAAAAATCTGTTTATCAAGAATATACACAAGACTTAGAGCTTTATATATTATGTAACAACAGACTTAGTTGTTCATTTTGGACGTAAAGAACGTTGTAACCACGAAACCAAAGAATGTGTAAAATGGATGAATTGTTGTTTTTGGTGTTGTTGCTATTGTTGTTCAGAAGAGTTATTGGCGAGCGGACAATTATCGAAGACAGCAAGAATAGAAGTAATAAAACATGGATTGATTAGAGAAAATTCTTTAACAGCTGACCACACTCACAGCTCTTTCAGCCAAAGGAGTGCTAATTTTTAAGACAGTTATTCAACCATGCTATGTTGAAATGGAAATAACAGCGCAAGATTGTTAAAATCAAGTTTATCTTCATAAAAAATAGAATTTTTCGGAGAGATTATTCGTCTTTTCTCTTCTTTTAGTTCTTAAAACAATTACTGAATGAAACCAGCGATGGTTATAGATGAAGTACTTGCACAAACGCTTGATCCGGTAGGTGCATAGTGTCCCTAAATTCCCACATTGACTATCCATCCATCCATCCATCCATCCATTTTATTCGTAGAGGTGAGTCCTCAAGCACCTCTACCATACGGTCCTACCAGAAGCAACCGTCATTACACTTTCCGGATTCTCTGGCGTGGGCAGCTGAGATTATGATTAATAGCAAACCAGCTCACTTTTGGTTTCTTGTAGGTTGACTCGGTTTGAAGGAGTTGTCTTACGATTCTTTACTGTGACATTCTAGTAACGTGTCTGTACTACCGGAGCCTTAACCTCTCAATGTGGAGAAGTAAGGAATCAACACAGAAAGATTCCTTGATCATCGAGCCACGAACCTTGTCAATTAACGTTGCTTCAAAGAAACTTCAGAGGAACCATATTTCGTCTCTTCTATTCGTAATCTTACTCTATCGATTATTACCCAGCATTCATGCACATATATGCGGTTAGGATTACCCTGTTGCCTTTTAAATGTAGATTTTTTTTAATATACTGTCTAAATAAAAGACAGGGTATCCATGGTTAGGATGTCTTTGATTGCAACTGCACTGCACTCGGTCTTTGTTTATCCGAGGTTATATTACAATAATGGTTTGAAATTTTAGGTCAAGGCTAGCAATTTCGGGGAGGGGGTAAGCCGATTACATCGACTCCAGTGCTCAACTGGTACTTATTTTACTGGCCCCGAAATGATCTCGGTGGAATTTGAAATCAGAACAAAGAAGAACGAAATACTGCAAAGGATTTTGCCCGGCGTGCTAACGATTCTGCCAGCCCACCGCCTCAGGTTATATTATAATAATCCTTTCAAATATCGGCACAAGGCCTTAAATTTTCGCGTTGGGCGCCTAGTTGATTACATCGACACTAGTGCTCAACTGTTACTTATTTTATTTCCCCCACCGAAAGAATGAATGGCAAAGTCCACCTTGGTGGCATCTGAGTTCAGAATGTAAAGACGGAAAAAATGCCGGTAAGCAATTTGTCTGGCGCAGTAACGTTTCCAGTAGCTCACCGCCTTCAAGGTTATATAAAAATAATAATAATAACAACAATACTATGGATTAATTAAAACCATTTGTTCAATGAAACGATTTTAAACAATATGAAATGAAAGAAACGATTAACAATGCCCTGACATGCAGGTGGGCAATCTTGGGAAACCAAAACAACAAAGAAGTGAAGAAACAACTAAAAAGTATATATTAAGCAAATGATTAGAGAAAGCTGCCGAAGGTAGTCAAAGAAGAAATAATTGCATTAAAATTGTTAACATATAATTGCACTGAGACATCTGGAACAAAACCAGCACAAAAAGTAATTGGAAATAGATTGCAGTAATGCGATACAGCAGACACTAATAAAACGAGGAAGGAACATTTAAAGTAATTGTGTTGCAGAAGGGCTGGATTTCTGATCGACATTGAATCTTAACATAAGCAACAAAGTAATAAGTGTAGATACACTAGTTATTGTGGCCATAAATCTACAAATGCGACATAATACATAAGTTCTTCAATTAATTACAGATCTCAGATAGAAGATCTGCCAGAAGGAGTACTCGGTACATTCTGAGCACAGCAATACATGTTCGATACAGATCTGAAAGAAACTGCGCTGCACTGTATGGAAGCAAAATATTTCATTAGTATAATAAAGGAACAAGCTATATATATATATATATATATATATATATATAATATACACATGTTTCAAAACAAAAGTAGAAACTATATGTGGAAAAGAAAGGTATAGGAAAGTTAAGAAGAGAGAAAGAAAAAAAAAACGAAAATGCACATTGGATATCAAAAAAATAAAGGCGTTTCTATGAAATATAACAAATATATACAATCAGATGAACTGAGGTAGAATTAAGAGGAATAAAAGTCATTATTATTAATTATTTAGGAGGTTTCAAAGTCATACCGGTTTCGTCAATTACTCTTCACTGGTTTTGAATGCACACCGATTACCAAACGGTGTTGGGTCTGCTAATCCCTGAGTAAAAAGATTATGCGTAGGGGAAGTAAGTACTTCTGGATGTGGTGCTGTTGGGGTAGATATAATACTGTAATATGAATGGTGTATGGGATGTATGCTGTATGGGATGTATGCCGTATGGGATGTATGCTGTATGAGATGTATGCTGTATGGGATGTAGTGGTATTATTGGTAAGGTCAGTAGGGTTCTGTATTATGTTATGTGTTCATATTCAATCGTGGATGGAATTTATTGATGAAAGTTGCTTCTTTGTTCATTCTTTGCTGTAAGGTAAACATTGATATAAGGGGAAAATTAGGAAGTTAAGATTAAGGTTCCTAGCACACATTTCTATGTGTTCACTAACCCTTTAATAATTCATAATAATTACTTTTATTCCTCTTAATTCTACTTCAGTTCATCTACATGCATATATTTATCGTTACCTTTCTTTTGAAAAAAGCCTATATTTTTTGGATATCCAATGTGCATTTTCACTTTTTTCTTCTTATTTTCCCTATATATATATATACGAGTATATATATATATATATATATATATATATATATATATATATATATATATATAATATTAGGGACAAAATCCAAAATTACAGGTAAAAAACTCAATTAAAATCAATTTATAAAAAAATTAAAATTAAATTGAGCCTTATAGATAAAGTATATATAAAATATATAGTTTTAGGGAAAATAACAAATTTTCAAGAACTCATCGATTAAAATCCACTATCACATATAGAAAAATTAATAATTAAAAGCACAATAAATGAGTATAATATAAAGTAAAGTAAATATCATAAGATAACTATAATAAAAAGATTACACGTGTTTCATAACCAATTTTCAAATAGAAAAGAAATTTAAATCGATTAAAATCAATTGAAATTATCGAAAATAAATTCTATTCAAAAATATTCAAAAATATACCTACTCGTCAGATCGTAAGTAGAACAATAATTAGATATATATCTCAACCAACAATAAGTACCAAATGAATTAATATGAAATACTTATTATATAAAGATAGAAAAATTATTTTAAAAATATCATAATATCAAAATAATAACCATTCAATAATCATCCCTTCATCCATTATAATAACATGTATATTATATACAAAAAACATCTTACATAAATTATCATTGTTTTAAATTATCATTGTTTTAAATACAAGTTGAAAGAAGTTTAAGTTTAAAATAATAATGAAGATAAAATTAGTACATTTTTAACCGGTGTAATAATTAAAGCTATACTATTTAAAGCTAAAGACGTTTATTTAATTATAATTAAAGATCAATTGAATAATAGAAAAATACAAGATTATTTATTTCTACAAACGTAATAATAAAAAATATGAATGAAAAAATTATGAATGGAAAAATTATGAATGAAAAAATTAGGAAAGAAAAAATTATTAAGAATAAAAGATTAAACTTTATATATATTTATTTATTTATGTGTTTCAGCCAAGTGGCTGCGGTCATGCTGGTGCATTTGATTTAAAAAAACTTTAACGATATTATAAACTATAAAGATTAATAATTAATCAAATATCATTAATCAAAAATAATCGAAAATATATCAACACTATTAAAATCGAAGTTCTAATATTATGTTGAAATGAAACTATAACTTCTAAATAATTTAGTGTTAAATAAGTTAACTATTAAAAATAATCTATAAAGAACCAAATGAATAGTATAAAAACAAGAATACATATTATTTTCAAATAGTAGAAAATCTTTAGCAAAGTGAAAACAGTACTTATCCAAATTTTTCATTCATAATTTTTCCATTCATAATTTTTTCATTCATATTTTTTATTATTACGTTTGTAGAAATAAATAATCTTGTATTTTTCTATTATTCAATTGATCTTTAATTATAATTAAATAAACGTCTTTAGCTTTAAATAGTATAGCTTTAACTATTACACCGGTTAAATATGTACTAATTTTATCTTCATTATTATTTTAAACTTAAACTTCGTTCAACTTGTATTTAAAACAATGATAATTTAAGACAATGATAATTTATGTAAGATGTTTTTTGTATATAATATACATGTTATTATAATGGATGAAGGGATGATTATTGAATGGTTATTATTTTGATATTATGATATTTTTAAAATAATTTTTCTATCTTTATATAATAAGTATTTCATATTAATTCATTTGGTACTTATTGTTGGTTGAGATATATATCTAATTATTGTTCTACTTACGATCTGACGAGTAGCTATATTTTTGAATATTTTTGAATAGAATTTATTTTCGATAATTTCAATTGATTTTAATCGATTTAAATCTCTTTTCTATTTGAAAATTGGTTATGAAACACGTGTAATCTTTTTATTATAGTTATCTTACGATATTTACTTTACTTTATATTATACTCATTTATTGTGCTTTTAATTATTAATTTTTCTATATGTGATAGTGGATTTTCATCGATGAGTTCTTGAAAATTGGTTATTTTCCCTAAAACAATATATATATATATATATATATATATATATGTGTGTGTGTGTGTGTGTGTGTGTATATGTATATATATATATCGTTTCTGGATTTGGTCTGAAAGATTCTTTATGTGAGTTCGTGTGTTGAAGCATATTCTGTTGTGTCTTGGGAGTGTCATTTTCTTTTGGTGCCTTATAATGTAAGACACTTTCCGATAAAATTTTAACTTATCTCTTATTTTTATTTTCCTAAAATTTTCGTTGCGTCTTGCAACCTTTTGAATAGTCTTGACTATTGAAATGGCTGCAAGATGCAACGAAAATTTTAGGAAAATAAAACTAAGAAATAAGTGGAAATTTTGGCTGTGAGTCTGTTAAATAATAAGGCACAAAAAGAAAATGACTCTCTCCAGACACCACAGTGTATATATATATATGTATGTATATGCCATGGTAACGAGGCTGAAGTACGCAGAGTGAAACCACTGGGCACAGATCGAACTTGAACTCTGCTATGCATACACACAAGGTCTTAACGTTCTAGCTCACTTCCACTGTTTACAGCAGTATTTGTAGCGTGAGACCGTCGCGGTGACCATAACAGAAAAAGTTGTCATGGCGATACCTGCTCAGAGGCCAACACCAAGTT
>NC_142950.1:15662261-15664761 GCF_046866305.1 Octopus bimaculoides
CTTCATAAAAAGCCCTTATTTGTTTATTTCCAATGAGCGTCTTCGCTTATTTTTCTTCTTACTTTCCTCCTACATATCCACGTGTAGTTTCTATTTTGTTTTTGTAACATATTTCTATTACATATATATATATATATATATATATATATATATATATATATATATATATATATATATATATATATATATATATATATATATATATATAATCAATTTAAGACGGTGTCATTAATTCTATTATTATTCGATGTAACTATTTTAAGAATGATAATAACAGAATTAATGACACAACGAGTCCACGTGAATCCAAATACGTAAATATATGTAAGTAGATTGTCTTCACAGATTTTGCCCTCGTTTGATTTCTGTAGTTATTACCAGTGTATTTTTGGGCGATTTAAGAACGAGTTTTGACTGTTATTTCAAGCAGGTAGACATACTTAGTATGTCCTTTGATTAATTTTATTCCCTCGACTGTATGTATATATAAGATAGTGGTATATCAATGTACCAATATTTATGGAAAGAGCAGTACACACACACATACACACACACACATATATATATACACACACAGTGAATCTTTAGTATAGCGTCGTATATTATCGACTGCTATTTCCAGTAAATATTGGTGCATTGGTGTACCACTATCTTATTTATACTTTAACCTGATGGTTGTTTGTTTTATTGAGAAGCAATATTACTTTATTGCACTATTTGAGAATGTTTTTGTTTTATACACACACACACACACACACACACACATATATATATATATATATATATATATATATATATATATATATATATATATATATATATATATATATATATATATATATATATATATATATATATATTATATATATTATATAAGTTCAAATGTCTCTAAAAGTAATTAAGGAAGTGAAGGCACCATATCACACTGATTTCGGATCGAATTAATCCTCGTTGGTGACGCTATTCCGTAGCCTAGGGTTAAAGCTAATTCGATCTGTCAATTTATAGAAAATACCATCCGAATTATTTGCTGATTCTGTAAAATGGTAAAGTGATAATTATAAAGTATTAAACTGACTAGTCGCAATTTAAATCAAAAGTCACAATTAATAACGTCACTAAAAATGACAAAGCGTGCAAGTAACCACCAGCATTGCTAGAAATAAGAATTAATTGAAATCTAAGCTACGAACAGAACATTTTCTCTTACAAAGCACTTTTCTATCGACTAACAAAGATGAGGATTCATTCGATCCGAAATCAGCGTGATATGGCGTCCTGGCTTGCTTAAGGAGCTTGTTACCCTTCTCAGTAGGTAGATAAGTACTTTTGTAGCAGAAAATGTTCCGTTGGTGGCTAAGAGTTGTTTTAACTCTTATTTCTAGCAATGCTGGTGCTTACTTGGCACCCTTAGCCACTTTTACTGCCATTTGCACTTGTGACTTAGTTTTAAATTCCGACTCGCCACTTTAATGATATACAAACACACACACACACACACACACACACACACACACACACACACACACATATATATATATATATATATATGTTTGTATGTATGTATGTATGTGTGTGTGTGTGTGTGTGTGTGTGTGTGTGTGTGTGTGTGTGTGTGTGTATAGGGTTCTATGATAAGAGGTTCGCTCCCCGACCACATGGTTTCGAGATCAGCCCTCACAATATGGCACCTTGGGCAAGTGTCTTCTATAGCCTCGATCCAACCAATGCTCTGTGAGTTGATTTGGTAGACCGAAACCGAATGAAGGCCTCATATGTATGCGTGTGTGCGTGCGTGTGTGCTAGTGTGTGTGTGTGTGTGTGTGTGTGTGTGTGTTCGTTTAACTGTGTGTGAGTTTGTGTGTCTGCGTACGTGTGCCTGCGTCTGTGTTTATCTCCTACAGTCGCTTGGCAACCGGTATTGGTGTGTATACATCCCCGTACTTAGCGGTTAAGCTAAAGGAACCGTTAGAATGCCTAGCATTCTTAAAAGAAAGAACCAAGTACTTGGGTCGATGCGTTCGACTAAAATTCTTCAAGGCGATGTCCCAGCATGGCCGCAGTCTAAATGAGGGAAACAAGTAAGAGATAAAAGATGTATACATTATTACATACATTATATAAGTTCGACTGTGTTGCTACAGATAACCATGTATGTGTGTATATGTGTGGTGTGTTTTATATTTATCTTTGTATGTGTGTACTCTTATATATATATTTGTGCGTGTGTGATATATCTCTCTGTACATATGCGTATTAACGTATCTATGTAAATGTATTCACTAACAAAGATCTAGGCCATACCATCCGTACGAAATGGGAACACGCTTAAACAAACCCAGTCAGAAACTCATTTACAAAAGACGAGATTGTGTTATTAATAGCTTCTGGTAGACGAATCGATTATTGTGAATAATGGTGAAGGCTGGCACATATTGGCACACATTAGCCTAGTGGAACTCAATAGAAGAAACCGTTCTTGGAAAATCTCATTTACAAA
>NC_142950.1:15682261-15684761 GCF_046866305.1 Octopus bimaculoides
TAAGGCTATCAAGTAAAGAAAAACAGCCTGCACTTCTCGGTCAAAGGAAGGTGGCGTGACTATCGTCATAATGAACTCAGTCTATAGCCAGATCCGTCCCACACATCACAGAATGTGCTCGACATAAACCTACAAGTCAGAAATACTCGGGCACTGGATGAGGACGTTCAGAACGGTTTCATCACTTCACGCATCTTGGGCAAGTCCGGTTGACTGTACTTCTCCACATGTAGAGTTTATCCCGAACAGGCAGTGCCCAGTCAAGGATTTCTGGAATTTATTCATAAACACCAGCTCCAAAATTCTCTGGATCAAAGCAGCTAACCCATTCTGATTGACATCCAGAGTTTCCCCGAGAACGTTGTCGTACTTACCTACCACTAACCCTCTATAGAAAGACATAGTGGAACTTCCACCGACCGCAGAAGATTATGAGGGCCTGACGGGCCCTCTAGGAGCCAGGGGCCCTTCCTCGCTCTACATTTGGTCCAGGACTGCGGCTTAGTCAGACGAGCAGTGGCAACTCGCGTCTGACAAACGGTGTCCACACGTGCTCACCGTCTAGCAAACGCTAGAGATACCACAGCCTTAGCACATGTCTGCGCATTAATATCCACGGCATACCCATCCATCCATTTAGCGGGTGTTGACAGCATATAGAATGCCTGACCAGTGGAAAGCGTCCCTTCCACAGTTGGTCAGACTCGAACACTGACAGGGCACGAAGGTGAGGTGGTAGTAGATGACGGATTCGATGTACGCATTCGCCACCTCTGCCCGACCTTTCAGGGATAGCTTCTTCTCAGCCCATTTCTGGGTGAGGTTGGCCACCCTGCTCGCCACCTCGTCCCAGTTCTTCTCCACCTGGAAATCGGGGACCTAACCAAGCCAAGAGCAATTTAACCGGTCCTTCCGTCCAGCATCCCAGGTATCTGTTGGAAGATATGGACCTGCCTCACCAGGTGCCGAGTTGCAGGACCACTGATTTCTCTCGGTTAATTTTTGGTCCTTGTATTCTTTTGGAGCGGTGCCGACTAAGTCTATGTACCTGTTTTTCGACACTACGATGGTGATGTCATCCGCGTATGTCGACACAGTTCTCTCACGTGCTAGTTCGCGCAGGATGCCTCTCACCGGCTCCAATTTCCGCAGTAGGAGCTCTAGAGCCATCACGGGAGACAAGAGAGGATACCCTCAGTGGACCGAGTGCATTATGCTGAAAGGTTCCGATAGGTAACCATTCACCTGAACTACTGAACAGGTGTCGTTGTGGGATGTTGAATATTCTAATTCTAAACACTCTACGACCCAGGAAATTGGAATGAAAATTATTTCATCACACATTAGGGTAGCTGTCGAGTGATTTTTTGCCTTCTACACTGAGGCCGAACCTCACCTCACCAGACTCATTCTTCTTCCTCCTGGTCACGTAGGCTTTGCTCTTCCACACTGGTTTTAGTCCTTTCTTTATCTGTTGCTGTGTTGCCTGCTCCATCTTTATGCTTTTCGCTCCAGTTGTTTTATATTGAACAGTCCGCAAATTAATTTCTTGCTGGACAGTTCTAAAAATGTTTAATGTCACATTTCTGTCACATTTCTCCAACATTCATTTTGCATTCTTGAACACATTTTCATCTAAAAATTATCTTCACTTACTTGCACAAAGTCGAATCTGTTCCGACTGGATTTGCATGTCTCCATTTCGTTTTTTTTTTTTTTTTTCGTTAACTATGCTGGTGATGGTGGTGGTGTTGAACCTACTGCTGGTACCGGGGGTGGCGGCGGAGATGGCAGTGTTTTCACTTTTGTTGTTGCTTTTAGTCATTTTTTTGTTCCCGTGATGGTGAAGGGGAGGACAGAAGCAAGGGAATTCATTTTTATGTTTCACGTGCGCTATCGATGTTCTTGTTGCAGTCGCTGTCTTTCACGACTTGGCTGTTCTCTCTTCCAGACAACTGACTGTTCATTTCAGCAGAGATACAATTTTAATGCACCATTTTTTATTTTAGAAAAAAAAACAAAAAAAAAACGAGGGGCGTCTTAGCCCCCAAAAAACACCAAAATAGCCTCTAAGGGCTACAGATGGAGAAGAACTGACCAGTTTCCCAAGGTCCTGTTAATTAAGTAACAATAACAAATATACAATGTATAACAACGTATAACAATATGAATAACATCAAAACTTACTGAGCGCTGTACAACACGTGTCGATTGACGAACAACAAAGATAATAATAACAATCCTTTCTACTATAGGCACAAGGACTGAAATTTTGGGAAAGAAAATAGTCGATTACATCGACCCCAGTATTCAACTGGCACTTATTTCATCGACCCCGAAAGGATGAACGGCAAAGTCGACTTCGGCGGAATTTGAACTCAGAACGTAGCGACGGGCGAAATGCCGCTAAGCATTTCTTCTAGCGTGTTAACGATACTGCCACCTTGCCGCCTTAATAATAATAATAATAATAATAATAATAATAATAATAATAATAATA
>NC_142950.1:15687261-15709761 GCF_046866305.1 Octopus bimaculoides
ATAATAATAATAATATTAGTAATAATGATAATAATAATAATAATAATAATAATAATAATAATAATAATATTAGTAATAATATTAGTAATAATGATAATAATAATAATAATAATAATAATAATAATTATTATTATTATTATTATTATTATTATTATTATCATTATTATTATTATTATTATTATTATTATTATTATTATTATTATTATTATTGTTTTTGTTGCTGTTATTCCACTAACACATTTCCTCCTGTATCTCCTCCTTCAGGCGATTGTGTATTTTCGGCCAATAATAATGATTGAATTAGACACAATGGCTAACAAAACGAGCTCCTAATAAATTCCAATATATACTGCCCAATAAATCACACCACTGAGAATTACAGAACAATTTAAGAATGAGATTATTAATGTAGCACAATAAATTTTACGTTGATATGAAAATCTGATCTGTGCTATTATGTAGACTTCGATGGCAATACTGATAATAAATCCATTAGTACGAAGCAACAAAGTGACCATGGTCGCTTGTCTGTGGCCGGTGGCCGTAGCCATAGTGTGGCTTTGTAGGCTAAGACGTGTGTTTAGCAACTACAAACGTGGCTGCAAGTTCGAGATGACTTCAGGCAATAACCGGGTTTATTGTAAGACCAAAATCTGTACAGGCACTGGATAAGTGAGCTATTATTTCATTTTTTTTTTTTGCTGAATTTAGCCTGAAAATCACAATTATATTGCAGACTAGTTGTATAAATATTTTCGGTTTAGCTTTTGATCTTTCAGATAGATTATTATACTTGATATGCTATAACAGACAAAAATACCCAGATAACATTCTCGAAAGACGTGAGAAGATATGACAGCAAAATTAATACTGGAGATTGAAATTGTTTAGCACCATTGTCGACCAATACCCGTTATGACATAGCAACAATTCAGTTGATGTAGGCCTTCATACTACTGTACAGTTGAACAAACATAACACATTTTGACTACCTCCCACCAATTTTCCCCGGTGAAATCACCGCATCACATTTTTGTTTGATCAATAAAAGTTTAATAAAACTACGAATTCTTTTGGTTTTGTTTTTACTTACCTTGTAGCAGTCTAATGCTGAAAATCGTATCTGTGGTGAGACTAAAAGACGTGATTCCACATTGTAACTTTAGCACATCGATGGAATATAATTCTGTAAATGATTCATCAAGAGTTTGGTGTATAGGTTGCCTCCATTTGAGAAAAAATCGATTATCCACGAAATTGCAAAAAGCAATGCCTGAAAGTTACAGGTTGTTGAACGAATTTCACTGACATTCATTCATTCACACGTACCGTGTTTTCCGGCTTGCAAGTCGAATATTTCAAACAAAAATTTACTGCCCAAAAATGGGAGGGCCACTTATACACCAAAATGACTTCAAAGTATCAAAAATTCTTAGTGAAATGGTTCAGTAACGACAATTAATGTTTACATTATATAATACGATATACAGAGTATGCACTTGTATGCACGCACAGTCGTGTTTGTTTAATAGAGTTATAATATGTTGATATGTGTTATACTATATATAACAAACAAGCCTATAGTCATATAATATTTATATAATATATATGAATGATTTTCACAGTGTCGCTATATCAACAATAACAAATACACAGTATGATTAATGGGAAGTGTAAAATTCTAACTTGTCTTTCTTGAATTAGCAAAACGAATAAGTGAATATTTTAAAATAGGTAACTCATAAATCATACGTAATTTGATACTATATATACATATATATATATATATATATATATATATATATATATATATATATATATATATATATGTATATCATTGGTGTTCAATCTCAATGAATCCGGAATATAAGTTTACAAAACATGATAAAGAGCCTGTCGTATAAATCACGGCATTTTGTAAGGAATTATGTTGCTTCAATAAGGTCATATATGTCGTCAACAAATGTAAGCTTGAACTAAAATAAAATAAATTTTGAAAACCTTTTTGAGCAAACGAGAACCACGCTTTTCAAATTTTTTGAAATTTCAAGCTTGCTTTGAAAAGAAAACGAAGTGGTAGCTGTGGAGTGTAAATGGTTTCCTGTGAAATAAAGTGCCTTACTCCAAGACACAACGTACTGTTGGAAATCGAACGCATGAGGCTTAGAATCATGAGCCGAAAACCCTAACCACTAAGCCACGCACCTTCACATATATTCATAAACAGACACACGTGCGCTAATATTTATATATGTAGACATATATATGTGTGTGCGTGCGTGTATGCGTGCGTGTGTGTTTGTATGCATGTATGTACACTCGTAACGGCTCTTACCAACATTCACCCATCTACTCTCAACATTAAGATTGTTCACTACCATTTTGGTATCAGGACTTTTAGCTTTGAATTTCAATTGGGAGAATATAATTCCATTCGAATTTATTGCAATTGTTTCGCTGCTTCTCGGTAAAATGAATTATAATTTTGTGTTGTTAATCGTAGATTTCTCTAAAACGTATTCAGAAAAAGAAGATAAAGTAAAATAAAAGTTCAGGCCGGTTTGTGAGAGTTCGGTCCAACGACGTGACACCTTCGGCAAGTGTCGTCTTCTATAACCTCGGGGACACCAAAACCTTGTGAGTGAATTTGATACAGAGAAACTGAAAGAAGCCCGTCGTGTATACACACACACACACACACACGCATATATATATATATATATATATATATATATATATATATATATACATAAATACACACACACACATATATAACATATACATATGTTGCCTACCTACCAATATATATATATATATACACACACAAACACACACACACACATATATATGTATATATATATATATATCGTGAAGTATATTTTCCACCTAAATATTTTCCACCTAAATTTCCTAGGATGACATCTCCTCCATCTGCCTAACGACACACTGTCTGTGTCTGATTAATATTTGCGAAGGGAAATGCTCGTTCCCATCTCTAGCCTTACGTAATACACACAGACCCTGGTTTCTGGGTAGTAATCCATCATCAGTGTGTGGGAATCACAATGAGAGTGATTAAGAAAAGACAGTAGTATATGTACTTGGGAAGCAGACGAGATAAAAAAAATGAAGAAATGAAACAAATGAGCAGTTGGGAGTACACAAGGAGAGTGAAGAAATTATTGCAGTTAAAGCTGAATTAAAATGAGTCAAGCAAGTAAAAGTCAAAATATAAAAAAGATAAAGATAAATTATAGTGAAAAACCTGTACGACACACATGGGCAAGTAAACCAACAGCAGGGTGATGTGGAGTTAAAGGAAATGCGGTGGCGCGTTATGGTAGGGGTGTAGAGGTCGTGGTGTTTGTAGTGTTGAATGTTTTAGAAGTGATAGTTGTTGTGGTAGCGATTGTAATGGTGTTGGTTGCTTTGGTGAGATTGTTCTCTGGTTATAATATGACGCAGAGAGTGGGTAGTTACTTTGATCGTAAAACTGGAATACCCATTTAAGGTCCGTGCATTTAGTTAATGTAAAAGAGACCCCTGTTTTCCTACCGTATTACTCTCAAAGATTTACTCTATGGTGACGGTCTTTAAAATAAGTTGGGGGTAAGATAAACGCAATTACAACTACTCACGTTATACCCGCTAAAATCACATTTCTATTGTCATATAAAATAGCTTGGAAAATCCCGGACATACAATACGTGCTTAAAATGTCTCTGCCTTCTCTATCTCACCCTCTCCTTTCTTTCTTTCTTTCTTTCTTTCTTTCTTTCTTTCTTTCTTTCTTTCTTTCTTTCTTTCTTTCTTTCTTTCTTTCTTTCTTTCATTCTTTCTTCCTCTCTCTCTCTCTCTCTCTCTCTCTGGCTGAATCAATATTTTTATTTATATACATGCTGGGCGTGCATATACATGAAGTTCATGTTAAATCAATCGGCATGAATACGTATGTCTCTATTTATCATACTCTCTAGCTCTCTCTTTCTCTCTCTGTGTATATATACACACACTGACATACACACACACATATAGATAGATAAGTGAATGGATAGACAGATAGATAATAGATATACATATATATATATGCATATGTATATATGTATGTTTATATATATATATATATATATATATATATATATATATATATATATACATATATTACTGAAATATATATCTATGTATAAATATATGTAAATGTATATATATATATATATATATATATATAATTTAAACAATCCATCTACTTATATACATGAATGCTTGTATAGATATGCACATATACATATAGCGCTATCTATCTATCTGGCTATCTATCAATTTATTTATCTCCTAAATCTTATACAAATTCTCTAACGACTTGATCATTAGTAGCTTTCTGATAGATTTTCTTTTCGGATAGATCAACGAATTTAGAAAAGAAAAACCATAGTCAAATGAAACTCATTGAGATTAAATGAATTGTAGGAGCAACTTTAAAAATAGCTCCAAGAAAAATAACAACCAGACCAACAAAAACTATAAGGGAGATAACACTGACAGGTGAAACTTCAAATATATAATCATTAACAACAACGACGACGACGATGATGATGATGACAATAACGAAGACAGCTGCAGGAAAACCAAAAAATGAAAGCAAAAAGAAAACGGAGTACGAAATCGAAAGAATGGGAGATAACTAGAAATATATTATCATTAACAAGAAGAAGAAAAACGCTGACGTCAGCAATAATAACAACAACAACGTTGGCGGTGACAACAGCAAGATAGCTATAACAACGATCAGGATGACAACAGAGGACATGAAAAAATAGCCAGTAATTTACGTGAAAAACAAACTAAAAATGTAAACAATGTATAATAGAAAAATCACTGTGAAAATGTGAAGAAAAGAAATTACTGTAATAGCACAGTCGACAATTGCAAAAACAACAACAATACTAAGTATATAACATACATAGGATCCATAGAATAACAATGACAGCAACAATACACTCAAGATTATATAACAGCAAGAAAAACGGTTGTAAGAATTGCAGTAAAATAGTAATGATAATAATAATCCTATAAACAAAAGATCTGAAATTTTGGAGGATGGAGAAAGACTATCACATCGACCCCAGTACTTGACTGGTATTTAATATATTGACCCCGAAATGATGAAAGGCAAAGTCAACTTCGGCGTAATTTGAACTCAGAACATGAAGATAGACAAAATACCGCTATGCATTTCACCCAGTGTGCTACTGCCAGTTCGAGGCTTTGAAAATGGTCAGATGGAAATTTGTACAAAAACAACCCCAGTGCATAACTGGAACTTATTCCATCGACCCCGAAAGTATAAAATGCAAAGTCGACCTTGGGGGAATTTGATCTCAGATCGTAAAGACGGACGAGATAATAATAATATTCGTTTCACATTTTGACACAAGGCCAGGAATTTCGAGGGCAAGGGCAAATCGATTACATCGAACTCAGTGTTCAACTAATACTTATTTTATCGACCCCAAAAAATGACAGGTAAAGTCAATCTCGGCGGAATTTGAACTCAGAACGTAAAGGTGAATGAAACGTACACCTGGATGACTACCTGCGGCAAGGTCACGTCTCTGCTTGGATGGCAACTGGAGAAAAGCTGTTATGCCTCAAGGATTCTTTGAAAGGGAGCTTGGCATCAAATAACCTGTTTACCACTTATGTGGAAGCTTATGACAGGCCTGATTGTAGCATGGCTAGATTACAAAAAAAAAAAAAGCATATGGCATGGTGGATAAGTAAAACAATGAGCATGTTTGGAATAGCAAAAAACATGGAGAAAATTCTTAACGAAAGTATGAAACATTGGAACACTGAAATGATCGCAGGAAAACAAAGACTTAGAAAAGTGAGCATCAAACGTGGAATATTCCAAGGTAATACCTTATTTCGATTACTATTAGTATTGATCAAGAAACCGCTATGGAAAGTTAGAACTGCTTACGATTTGGGAAAAGGAAATGGTCAGATAAATCATCTCCTTTTCGTCAGACAGATTGAAGAGATATCTTAACATGGCCAATATTGAAAAACCGCTAAGGATGTATGTGGATAAAATCCTGGGCTTGGTCGAAAAAAGGGCAACTGAAAAAAAAAAGAAAAAAAGTATAATTGTAGCAGCCCAAGATCAAGCGATAAAAACTAACAACTTGAGAAAAATATATAGGGAGAGAATGTGGCAAAAACATGTAGAGCCTGTGGAACTTGGGACGAGACATTGGCACAGGAAGAATATAAGAAATAGAGGCACGACCAGATTGTAAAAGTTTTAAACTGGAAATTTTGCCAGGAATGGAGATTTGAAGCTGGAAACGCATGGTACAATCATCGTGTCGAAAGAGTACTGAAGTCGGAGAAATGTAAGATTTTGTGGGACTTTTCTATCCAAATGGACAAGAAGTTAGAGAATAATAGACCGAACACAACAATTATAGATCGAAGTAGCTTACTAATCGATCCCTCATGCCTGTTTGATTCCAGGATCGTAAAGAAAGAGGACGAAAAACAAAAAAAATGCAATCCCTTTAAATTCGAATTTGGAAGAATCTGAAGTATGAAAACTGTAAAGGTCGTCGTGCCTATGATGAATGGTGCGTTGGGAACAGTAAGCAAAGGTATAGAGAAATGACTGAAAGGGATTGGAATAGGATGCCCGGTAGAGTTTCTACAGAAAGTTAGCCTTCTGGAAACATCAAGGATTATCAGGATGGTTGTAACCATTTGAAAGACCACTGAAAACTTGTGGACACCTAAGGCTAGAGGTAGTAACCCGCTACCCACATAAATTCTACTAGGAATTAGACCGAATCCGAGTTAAACCAAAATAATAATAATAATGATAATAATAATAATAATAATAATAATAATAATAATAATAATAATAATAATAATAATAATAATTCAAGGAAAATATGTGCAAACAGACTGAGGAGAGACATTTGCATAGTCAATTTTGGAAAGCTAATGAGCAAATATTTGGAACAAATTCCTGGGCTTGAAAAACAGGTAGAAAGTCTTGTTACAGCAACACAAGATCAAGTGATGCAAACAAAGAACTTGAGAATATGTGTTTGGGGAGAAGGTGTTGGCAAAACATATAGTATATGGAATTTGGGATGAAACAACGGGAATAGCCAATGTTGGCCTCGGAAGATTACACGAAATGGAGCCATAACCAAGTTGTGAAAGTATTTCGTTGGGAGCTTTGTCAGAAATGGGTGTTAGAAGCTGTAAATAAATGGTACAATCATTTGGTAGAAATTGCACTTGAGTCAGTCGGGAAAATGTAAGAACCGATAAAAATATAATACAGAATAAGTTAGATATAACAATAATAGACAAGGAAAATCAAATTTGCGTCCAGATTGATCGATCATCTCCATTTGATTCCAAGAAATCAGATGAAAATTTGAATAAAAACAACAACTTAATATTCAATCCCAGTGCTCAACTGGTACTTCTTTTATCGACCCCGAAAGTATGAAATGATAAGCCGACGTTAAGGCAATTTGAACTCAGATCGTAAAGACAGACGAAATGTGCTAAGCATTATCATAACTAGAACAATATCTCTTTCTACAAAAGGCACAAGGCCTGAAATTTGAGAGGAGGGGTGCTAGTCGATTACATCAACCCCAGTACTCAACTGGCACTTATTTCATCGACCTCGAAAGGATGAACGGCAAAGTCGACCTCGGCGGAATTTGAACTCAGCATAAAGACAGACGAAATGCCGCTAAGCAGTTTGTCTGGCGTGCAAACGATTCTGCTAACCGGCTGCATTTAGAATAATAATAATAATAATAATAATAATAATAATAATAATAATAATATTAGTTTCACATTTTGGCACAAGGTCAAAAATTTAGAGGGGAGGGTTTAGTCGTTTACATCGACCTCAGTTTTTAATAATATTAAAAATGGGATTAAAGGTAAATTTATTAGTGCAAGTAGTAGTGGAGTGAACCGGCGAGAACGAAGACCATTAGTTGTACACTTTATACTTCCCTCATTGTGCTGGTCTGGAGGGAGTTTCTAGCGAGTTTCCTTTGTTGGAGATTATAATCTGTAATTAGGTTTAATATGAACATATTAACAGTCGGGTTTTCAGGGACTAAACCGGCAAACTCACTGTGTTTACTTGGTGAAAGGTTGGTATTTGGACATCCTGCGGTAAGAAAGACAAGATTCATTAAATGGCAGGTGAACTCATAGGAGTCGACGGCCATCCAACAGACGGTATATGAGGGTAGGTGAAGACTCCCTGAGTCTTGGTTAACAAGCTACCTAGTGATGGTGTCAGGATAAAATTACTAGTGATTGCACAACCTTATAAATGCTACCTCACAATGAGTGACACCTTATTCAAGTACGTTAACAGGTGTCGTACACGATAGGCAAGGAATATCTGATCAAGCTGCAGCATGATGTCATCAAACCATTGATCGGATGAAGATCAAAGTCAAAACTGCATTATGAGAAAGGGGAAAATAGCTAAAGAAGAATTTGATTGAATGTTGGCTGAGAATTGAGGCAAATAAAAGCAGTTTCATAAAACGAATGAAGAAAATATGAGATGAAAAGGGAATCTTTGATCCTTCCACCCAGCGATTAATGGACCAGGCAAGAGTAATTCGTATGAATGATTGGATTGGAATGGATTACAGCATTAGAGGTTGGGGAAAACCAGAGATTAAAATATGAGCAGTGAGAGTGTAAAACAACAATAGTAGGAAGTGGAAATGAAGGGGTAAGAGATGAAGAAAACGAAAAAGAAGCACGTAACCAAGTGCCTGAGAATGCTGACGAAGTATTAGATAGTGGAGGTGATTTAGCTGGACGAGTGACAATAAACGTTGAACTAGACTTGAACAATGGAATGAAGGCGATTCTAGAAACGCTGCAAGATAAAATGTTTGGTGTGAACAATGAAGTGCCATCAAATGTAAGATATATGGAAAGAGGAAAGATAAGCAGTGTTACGGGCAAATTAAATGTTTCGAGCTTGGCTAAAACAGAATATTAGTGACCATCTAAACATAAATGCCGCTAATGTTGTAATTAATAAGATACAAGGAGAATACTGTTGAAGGGGAAGGAAAAGAAAGAACCAAACTAGAGGAAGGGAATACTAATGAAGTTGGAAAAGACAAGAAAAGAACTAGGGTAAACTAAATTGGAGAATGAGAGGAAAACCCAAGAATTAGTAATCAGAAAATGAAATGGACAGTAAAGGTTAGAAGAGATGCAAAAGCAAACAGTACATAAAGAAATGTCACAGAGGGAGACGACGTCAAAGGACAATTGAAAAGGTATGATACTTGATGCAAAGGTTTGGAAGTGAGTAGATTGTTTCAATCAAGCAGAAGAGGTCTTTCTGAGTAAATACAGGTAGGACAACATCAGGCATTGATTTCTGATACGTAAGTAAGTAAAGTATTTGGTGGAGAACTTCGGAACGGGCCAGTGACACATAAAAAGAGTGCAGAGCACTTGCGACTGTGCCAAGAAAAAAAGGACGTCAAAATTTATCTGTATTCAATGAGACTGAAGTTCAAAACTTATAGCAAATTGGAAGGTACCTGTTCCGGATGGAGTACAAGGTTAGTGGCTGACGATTATGGGCTGACGAATTTGAAAGACTTCGATAAAAGCATTGCGACATATATACGAGTGTGTATGAAATGTTCCTGGCTTTGGGTAAAAGCAAATACAGGAGGATCAGTTAATTACGATTTTATCCAATATATTCCTTTCTCAGATTTACACACTCATTGCAGCGGTCCTTCAATTTTTCTGAACCCTATAAAGGAACTCGGAAGTTTGGATCTCCAACCAGGTCTTTCGCGATAGTCTTAAAATCCGGCACGTTTCAGTAACACACACACACAAATATATATATAATTGTGTGTGTCACCATGTATCTACGTTTCTCTGACCACAGCGCATGACACAATGGGTGTTGGTTAGCTTACGTCCGTATATTTTAGTGGTTCAGCAAAAAGGATTCCAACGGAATAAGTGTCAGTAATCAAAAACATAAATAATAGCACCCAAGGACTTCTCCAAGGACGCGCCCAAGCATGGCCGCAGACCAAATACTGGGACGAGTAAAAACTGTACTAAGAATTAACAATATTATATAAATAATAAGCGCGGAAGAAAACAAAGCAACATCGAAAGCAATTAATAAACTGAACAAGAAGACAAAGAAAAAAAATGGCAACAAAAAATGGCGAAGAATGCTAAGATATAAGTGAAAAGGTTGAAAAAATTCTCCACCACTAATGCAAGACGAACGACGACGATAACAGCAGCAGCAGCGATAGCAGCAGCAGCAGCGATAGCAGCAGAAGCAGCGATAGCAGCAGTAGCAGCGATAGCAGCAGCAGCAGCGATAGCGCCAGTAAGAATGACAATAGCAGATACAATTAAATATGACAAACATCTCTGTTTAGTGTGCATGTGTGTGTGTGTGTGTCTGTATATATATATATATATATATATATATATATATATATATATATATATATATATATGTATATATATACACACACACACACACACACACACACACACACACACACACACACACACACACATATATATATATATATATATATATATATATATATATATATATATATATATATATATATATGCATGCATATATATTTGATTACTTAAATAAAGTGTTAAATTACGCAAATGAATGAAAACGTGGTCTGCAAAAAAAAAAGGGAAACAGTATTCTTGTAAAACACGTAGACGAGCATATATGTGTGTGTGTATATATATATATATATATATATTTGTAGGTATGTATGTATATATGTATGTATATGTATATATATATATATATATATATATATATATATATATATATATATATATATGAGTGTGTGTGTATATATAAATATATATATAAACATATATATATATGTATATATACATGCATATGTGTATGTCTATTTATCTACCCATCTATCCACCTATCTCCCTATCTC
The DNA here is from genome assembly GCF_046866305.1 of Octopus bimaculoides. Classification (NCBI taxonomy): domain Eukaryota; kingdom Metazoa; phylum Mollusca; class Cephalopoda; order Octopoda; family Octopodidae; genus Octopus; species Octopus bimaculoides. The sequence goes on from NC_142950.1 coordinate 15,698,307, forward strand.
TCTCTCTATATATATATGTGTGTGTATGTTTATCTATATGTACATGTTTGTGTTTGTTTGTATGTGTGTGTGTGTGTGTGTGTGTGTGGGTGGGTGACAGTTGTTTGGCTACACGTCTTGTATTGTAAACATTTTGAATCTACTAACGACACTCTCGTTGACTCTAATTTTCGTGAAAAAAATGTGCAAGTAAAATGTGGGAAATGTGAAAACCGAATAAACATGACATTAGAGGAGGAAAAAAAACTAATAAACAAATGAAAGAAATAATAATAATAACAATAATAATAATAATAATAATAATAATAATAATAATAATAATAATAATAATAATAATGATAATAGCAATTGTTCGTTTAAGTCGTCAATAATGTTATCAGATTTGCATAGGTGTGACCACTTGCAAAACAACAATGGCGGGAGCAACAGCATTCACACCATCATCAGCGGCAGCACCATCCGAGATTTTAGTAGCGTTAGCAGCATCAGTAGCAATATAATCATTAGCTCCGACAGTCACATTAAGTAATAATCAGACAATTATGTAGAGAGATAGAACTGCTCCAATATGGCCAGGTGGTGATGGTGGGGGAGCGTATATTAAAATAAACAATGCAAAGCAACGATGACATGTCGTGTTGATTGTTGTACTCTTTCCATTCTCTCTCTCCTTTTCTATCTGTGTGTCCGTCTGTACGTCTGTCTGTCACTCTGGCTGTTTGTCAGTTTGATTTTACACATACGCACACACATATATACGCATACACACACATATACACACATACATATATACACACATACACATATACATATACACACATACACATACACGCACACATATATATATATATACACACATATTCACATATGCATATGTATGGACTTATAGCTATACGTCTAGATATACAAATTATATCGATTCTTTATTAATCACAACAATCGTTTCGACCCGTCTTCCATCGACATCTCCTGGGTCGGATTCTGGACAACTGGTTATGGTGCATCCGTCGGTGCAGATGTATCTCGTCAAGTGACTTTTCAAAAGGTACCGCGCTCAAAAAACATGGTGCCCCTTGGTTCGATAATAGTGTATTTCGTTATTTGCCTATAGTTGGTTGCTTACAAGGTTTCATAGATTGGAATGTATAGTTAATTTTCATATATATATGTATATATACTAGAGACGAAAAATATGTGCATCCGTGTGTATGCATGAATACATATGAGTGTATGTATGTCTACGTATATATAAATACACACATAATTGTGTGTGTGTGTGTGTGTGTGTGTGTGTAAGTGGTACCACCTATGTGAATAGTCAAAAATCAAACTATTTCCTATTAGGGAAAGTTTCATGTATAGTCTTTAGTTGATTTTTGAGGGTTGTGACAATATATTTCTTTGTAATACATTAGTTACAATGTCTTTTCAATTAATATCTTATTTTCTGTGCTACATAATTTCACGATACATTTGTATATTCTCGATAACAAATGCTATTCTATAACTGCCATTTGAATAACTATTATTCGCCGGAAATCCATTTGAAACTTGCCATACTCATTCACTTAAATCTATGAAATAATTTAAATTTTCCACTATACTTTTATAATAGATGTATTTACTCTGCGTTGCGTATGGAGTACCCTTTACTTTCTTGGTGAAACATTTAAATGTAGTTTGAAATTTCGGTCCCTATTTATACGACTAATACTTAATTGTGTCATCGGAAATTAGTTTTCTATTCAACATAATGTGCTCTGAGTGTTCTCAGTTAAATTCCCTCATTAGCTTTTAATATGGATTTTCACGTTTGATTTAATCGACAGAAATATTTAGGTTATTCTGCTAGTTATTCTCCGAAGCTGTAACAATTCAGCTTAATAATAATAATAATAATAATAATAATAATAATAATAATAATAATAATGATAATATTTAAGAATGATTCCCATGAAGGAAGTCCAAAAGATTGTCTTAACTGGTACGTCACAGTTAATGACAAGAGCATTGTTGCTGTAAATTTTCTTTCCTTTTTTTCCCTTTATTTTCTTTGTTTACTTTTTATATAATTTTTCCTCTTTCTCTCTGTCTTTCTTCCCCTTTTTCTCTATCACAAGACTTTGTAAAGGACCAATCTGGTGTGATTATTTTAAAGGCTTCCCAATGTAGTGCTTTTCTCTGCTTTAGGTGTCAAGAAGATACTCGGCAAGAAGTGGAAACAGGATTGAAAGAAGATGATAATGAAAATAATAAGATGGATTACAGCAAATATTCTGCTCGATACCACAGATTTTCCTGTCAGTTGTTTGACCTTAACCAGTTGAGCATGTCCCTTGGTGGCTGACGATATGTGCATCTCTGATCATGAGCAGAAGTAGTGAGGGAGCATCATAGCCATGTGTTGTGAGGAATTTTTTTGGGTTTGGATAATACACCTTTGGAGACATGGGAGTTTCGTTCAATATCCTTAAACAATCCTTATTCAGGAACCTTTTGAGCGGGATGGGCTACTGAAGAAAATTCTAAATGGACCCCACCTGCAAGACCATGCCCTGTTTATCTTGATATGAGATCACCTTCTAGCCCCCACAAGGTTGTGATGTATGTGCCTAGTGTACCCTTATCAGGTAGCCATAATGGGTATACTGGGCTTCGTATATTTTACCCTAGTGTCAGTTTGATGGCATGCACTGCTCTCTCACTCAATAATAATAATAATAATAATAATAATAATAATAATAATAATAATAATAATAATAATAATATCTGTTTTAGTATGCTACATACTTTCACGATACATTTGTATATTCTCGATAACAAATGCTATTCTATTACCGCCATTTGAATGACTATTATTCGCCGGAAATTCATTTGATGCTTGCCATACTCATTCACTTTTCCACTATACTTTTATAATAGATGTATTGACTCTGTGTTGCGTATGGGTTCCCTCTACTTTCATTGTGAAACGTTTGAATGAACGGAATAACTCTCACAATACATCGAAAAGAAACGGAGAAACTTTTAAAAGACACTAACAAATATGTGTAATATACAGAAAATAGCACTACTAGGCACTGCACACAGGGATGCGCTTGTAGTGCAGTGAAAGCACGTGGTAAAAATAAGTCTACTGAACAACAACAACAACAACAACAACAACAACAACAACAATAATAATAATAATAATAATAATAATAATAATAATAATAATAATAATAATAATAATAATAATAAATAATAATAATAACAATAATCCCAGCAATGGTTGAGAAGATCAGGACTCAAAGCAGAGACTGAAGGATTTTTAATTGCTGCACAAGACCAAAGCCTCCCCACCAGAAATTATCAAAAACATATAATGAAAAGAAACATAACAAGTAACTGCAGAATATGTGGACATGGACAAGAAACAATAAATCATATTATATCTGGCTGCCCAATCCTGGCTAAGAAGGAATATATTCACAGAAACGACAGAGCTGGGACCTATATACACTGGAAGCTATGCCAACACTATGGAACAACAACAGAAAAAGATGGTATAAACACACGCCAGAAAAGGTCACAGAAAATGAGAAAGCAACCATAATCTGGGATATGCCAATACACACAGCTAGAGAAATTAAGGCTATTAGACCTGATATAGTTGTCAAAGATCATGAAGACAAAAAAAAATGTTTTCTAATTTGATGTATCAATACCAGCAGATGACAACGTTTCCCTAAAAGAAATGGAGAAACTTTCAAAATACAAAGACCTGGAAACAGAGGTAACTCGAATGTCGAATCTAAAAACAGAAACAATTCCTATCATAGTAGGTGCCTTAGGTATAATAAAAAAATATTTAGACAAATACATAACAAAAACAGCAGGACTTACAAATATATATAACATACAGAAAATTGCATTACTGGGTACTGCACACATTCTACGCAAAACACTTTCAATACAGTAAACATAAGAGCACCACAGCAAACCACAGCACATACCCAAGGCGCACAGAGCTGCGCTCGGTAGTGAAGTGAAAGCACGTTATAAAAATAAAACTACTGAACAATAATAATAATAATAATAATAATAATATTAATAATAATAATAATAATAATAATAATAATAGTAATAATAATAATAATAATAATAATAATAATAATAATAATAATAATAATAATAATAATAATAATAATAATAATAATAAATAATAATAACAATAATCCCAGCAATGGTTGAGAAGATCAGGACTCAAAGCAGAGACTGAAGGATTTTTATTTGCTGCACAAGACCAAAGCCTCCCCACCAGAAATTATCAAAACATATAATGAAAAGAAACATAACAAGTAACTGCAGAATATGTGGACATGGACAAGAAACAATAAATCATATTATATCTGGCTGCCCAATCCTGGCTAAGAAGGAATATATTCACAGACACGACAGAGCTGGGACCTATATACACTGGAAGCTATGCCAACACTATGGAACAACAACAGAAAAAAAGATGGCATAAACACACGCCAGAAAAGGTCACATAAAATGAGAAAGCAACCATACTCTGGGATATGCCAATACACACAGATAGAGAAATTAAGGCAAATAGACCAGATATAGTTGTCAAAGATCATGAAGAAAAAAAATGCTTTCTAATTGATGTATCAATACCAGCAGATGACAACGTTTCCCTAAAAGAAATGGAGAAACTTTCAAAATACAAAGACCTGGAAACAGAGGTAACTCGAATGTGGAATCTAAAAACAGAAACAATTCCTATCACAGTAGGTGCCTTAGGTATAATAAAAAAAATATTCAGACAAATACATAACAAAAATACCAGGACTTACAAATATATATAACATACAGAAAATTGCACTACTGGGTACTGCACACATCCTACGCAAAACACTTTCAATACAGTAACCATAAGAGCATCAGAGCAAACCACAGCACATACCCAAGGCACACAGAGCTGCGCTCGGTAGTGAAGTGAAAGCACGTTATAAAAATAAAACTACTGAACAATAATAATAATAATAATAAAACTACTGAACAATAATAATAATAATAATAAAACTACTGAACAATAATAATAATAATAATAATAATAATAATAATAATAATAATAATAATAATAGTAAGATACTAAATATGTTTGGGTCAGAATTGGCCCAAGTCATGTCTAATATAATAGTACCACCTGGGAAAGACATTTAACGATGTTTCATATTACTCATTCTTTGGGAATGGTAACCCATTCGAGTAGAGAATTATTGCATGCGTAGATGTATGCCAATGTAAGTGGTTCATCTAGAATTTGTTGGGGATTCGTGCTGCAACCGTTTGAACGATAGTGTATCTTTCTCTTCTCATATGTGTCATGGCATGGTGTTAAAGTCAGCAGCTTCAGTTGAGGCGAAATAGTTCTGTCTTATTGTTGTAATGTGAGGCGAACTTGTCGTTTGTAGGACGGATTGCACGGGGTTCAAGCCTCGCGGGAATATTACAGTTAATGCCAACATCATGTAGGTAGTGCTGTTTGAGTATTTTCCTCACCATAAAAATGATACAGCGCTCACGGCGAGGCTGGAGGGAATAAAGTTTCGGCTTCTCAAGAAGATCCCAATAATCAAGACTTGTTATGCCTTCTATTTTCCTTGTGATCAATCTCTGAATTGCTTCAATTTTTATAATATTCTGTTTCAGGCAAAGATACCACAACAGACAAGAGTATTCAGGGTGAGGACGGGCGAAAATGGAGAAAAGAAGAATAATGGTAGGCGCATCTCTAGACCGAAATGTCTTGAGGATGCAGGATTCGCTCAACGGGGTAAGTCGAATGTGTTGTTTATGTGGGCACTCTAGCTTAAGTTGTCGATAGTTACTCCAACTTACGAAGTGGGGGCGCTAACCAGTCATATGTATAAATGCAATGTTATTACCTGTTCAACTTTTCTTGTAGCACGTTTGGACTGTGTTTTTATATCGTTTCGACAGATTAATTCGTTCAATATTGATATTTCACCTCTCATTATTTCAATCTCATTTTCAATTTTACTTTCACACTTTAGAATTCTTCTCAGGTTTGGATTTCTTTGTTTTTTGTTCCAGAGGCATACAACCGGTTTCAATTGGAGGAAATTTCTTGTTGACAATGGCGTAGGTACACCTAGATCAGTTCCTAGCGCCCCTTTATAGACTGTGAGATGCAGTACTTCGGAGTAGTTATCTCCTCTTCAGTCAAAGACACTGAGCAGAGGGCACTGCAAACTGATGGAAGAGAGTGATTCACTTATATCAGCCACCGTGCAGTGACTGAAATCACCGCATGGTGGCTGATAACACTCACCGATAACGGCTCATCGTCAATAGCGGTGTTTGATGCGATAAGGACCGAGCGAAGAGTGTGTGATATCTTTAATATGGCTATTTTACCAAAGAGGATTCATTCGAATTTACTTTTGTTTAGCTGCATATTTGTGTTTCCGCTCATCGGCTAGTAGCTATCACATCAAATTGGAGATTAGATTGGTATCCTGCCCTGCCGAAGACGACCGTCAGACGTTTACAGTCATCCGTGAAAATGCTGATAGTGCTGTGTTTGATGACGTCGATACTACTACTACTACTACTACTACTACTACTACTACTACTACAGGCACAAGGCGTGAAATTTTTGCGGGCGGGGACTATTCGATTACATCGAACCCAGTGTTTCACTGGCACTTAATTTATCGACCCCGAGAGAATAAAAGCTAAAGTAGACCTCGGCGGAATTTGAAATCAGAATGTAGTGACGGGTGAAATACTACTAAGCATTTCGCCAGCTCGTCGTCTTAATACCGCCTTAATAATAATAATAATAATAATAATAATAATAATAATAATAATAATAATAATATCACAGACATGACAGAGCTGGGACCTATATACACTGGAAGCTATGCCAACACTATGGAATAACAACAGAAAAAGATGGTATAAACACACGCCAGAAAAGGTCACAGAAAACGAGAAAGCAACCATACTCTGGGATATGCCAATACACACAGATAGAGAAATTAAGGCAAATAGACCAGATATAGTTGTCAAAGATCATGAAGAAAAAAAATGCTTTCTAATTGATGTATCAATACCAGCAGATGACAACGTTTCTCTAAAAGAAATGGAAAAACTTTCAAAATACAAAGACCTGGAAATAGAGATAACTCGAATGTGGAATCTAAAGACAGAAACAATTCCTATCATAGTAGGTGCCTTAGGTATAATAAAAAAAATATTCAGACAAATACATAACAAAAATACCAGGACTTACAAATATATATAACATACAGAAAATTGCACTACTGGGTACTGCACACATTCTACGCAAAACACTTTCAATACAGTAAACATAAGAGCACCACAACAAACCACAGCACATACCCAAGGCGCACAGAGCTGCGCTCGGTAGTGAAGTGAAAGCACGTTATAAAAATAAAACTACTGAATAATAATAATAATAATAATAATAATAATAATAATAATAATAATAATAATAATAATAATAATAATAATAATAACAATGGCTAAAAAGGCTAGCCACAACGATACAGATCAAGGCACTATTGGTGGTAAGTAACGATGAGCTATGCTGTAACAGCAAGGTTAAAGTAACTGCAACGGTATTAATGGCGGATTCGACATTATTTGCAGAGACAACAACCGTCTCTACATCTGCCATAACACAGGGTTCAATAATAATAATTTTAACGTAGCACAAATATGTCTAACGAAACAAAAAAGAAAACTAGAACAGTACGCCAAATCTCTTGTCCTATGGTTAATCTGGAAGCGTGTCCTCCAGGAAAGAGTCATCCTGGTAGCCAAAAGTAATCCACTAGCACAAACTCTTCTCTGAATACGAACCTGGATGGTCACTTGCACGGGAACTACCTCAACTCAAGCCCTCCAAGTCCACCACTACACTCACCACAGAAAGAAAAATATAAGAGGATCAAATGGTCCCGAGAAGAGTATACAGAAGTAATACACGCCTATTCCTATGCATTAGGCAGGCCATGTGAAGAGAAACACATCACACACACTTATCAAATATGGCGAACACGAAATCAAGACAGCAGATTATATTTGGACGAAAACAAGTTAGCAAATGTTAAGAGGGATATCTTCAGAAATAAAAGCAACACAGATAGTGAAATAACTGCGATCAAGCACGCAGCGGATAATAACCTAATTATAAGACAGAAACGAAATAAAGAACCAGATAAAGAGAGGAAGTCTACAAGAGTCTCGATTGAAAGACAGCCATCTGACCAGAACACGCAAACGTCTGGATAAATAAATTGTAATGATCCTGATAAGAGATAATGAGGAAAGTGGTAAAGAAACAATATTTGAAGACTACACATTTACTAAAGAACATAGAGAGTTTATGATAGAACTGAAGCAGAAAATCCTGAATAAGTTTGCAGTTGTAAGACACGCCAATATTCATGATAGAGAACCATTTCATAAGCCCTGAAATACAATCCAAAATAGAAAACAAAATTAAAATTTGAAACTATGTAACAAAGGAAATTATACAAGAACTAAAATCAGAACTCACTAAACCTCTGGACTTACAATGAAAATGCAAACTGGATTAGACACACAGAAAAAGCATGGAAAGACGCACAGAAAAAGCATGGGAATACATAACAATCGCACACCAAAGAATGACACTCAGGAAGGCTCATAAGTGGAAATCCTCTGGTGATGATGGGATGCCAAATTTCTGGCTTGCCTCACTCCCGTGTTCACACGAAATATTAATCCAGTTATTTAATGAAATTATGAGAGATCCTCCGAAAACATCTGATTGGTTATCAAAAGTTATTACTTACCTACTCCCGAAGAATATTGAAACCAAATCTCCCCCAAACTATCGGCCCATGTAACGTCCATCCTCGTGGAGAAAACATACAAATTTATGGAAGAGAATATTTTCTCCACTAAACAAAAGGGTGCCGACGAGGCTTATATAGATGCAGAGATCAACTCTTAATCAACCGCATGATCCTTGAGAACAAACGCGGAAATCTCAGTTTTGCATGGAGTGATTATATAAAGGCCTTCGACAGCATACCGCATTCATAGATCTTGAAATCGCTGGATATCTTCAAAATTTCTCCTGTGATTTCAAACTTCCTGCGGAATATGAATCTCCAACTATACTCCAACTAAGGAAGTACTGACCTCAAAAAATATTAATATCAACTGCGGCATCCAAGGTGACTCCCATTCACCTCTACTTTTCTGCATACCCCTTACAAATGAACTTAACAAAATAGGGTATAGATCTAAAATTGGCGACAAGAAAATAAGTCATCTAATTAATATGAATGACTTAAAACTCTATGGCAAAGATGATAATGAACTTAAGGACTTAAAGGAATACTGTGAAAGGATTCAGTGATGATACTGGGATGGAATTTGATCTTGGTAAATGTGCCAAGGCCACTTTCCAAAAATGGGAAGTAAAGATCTCACATTCATTGGAGTTGGATGTTGACACAGTTATAAAAGAACTCGAACAGGAACAAACTTACAAATAGCTCAGAATAAATGAGGACTCTGGCATTCAGCATGCAAGTATGAAAGCAAATATCAGCAGGAATGTTACCGGAGAGTTCGAGCAGTCCTAAACTCCGAGTTAAAGGCACGTCACAAGGTGTTAGTTATAAATTCCTTAGCAGTTCCGGTTATCTATAGTTTCAATGTGTTGAACTAGAATATGAACGATAGAAGGAAGATTGACTGGAAAATCCATCAGCTGCTGACTTGTAATACGATGCCCTACCCAAAGGCAGACGCAGATCGTCTTTACCTACCCAGAGCTGAAGGAAGTCGAGGCATGATCCAATTTGAAATCTCCTACAAAACCACCACAATTGGACTGACAAAATATTTTGAAACATTTAACGACTGCTAAAGCTCGTTGAAAACCATGAAAGACTTAAGAAGCTACATTCTCTTATGAAGGGGAGCAAAATATTTTCAAGTGCGCTTATGGATAATACCCAGGTTGAACAGCATGATAGAAGTGCAGCAACTGTAGATGTAAAGAAGGTTAAATCAGTAGGTTAAATGCGTTTGAACAATTGGTGGATATGTGGGAACTAAAACTTCTGCATGGCAAATATGTGGCCCGTAGCAAACAAGCTGATGTAGACGAGAAGCACACCTACCAGTGTGTGTGAAAGCCTCATCTTGGCTGCCCAAGATCAGAGCTTACTGACCCGGAATTATCAAGCCAATGTGATGAAAAATGGTGTTGACCCAAAGTGCCTATAATGTAACGTTGGGATAGAAACAGTGGACCACCTAATCTCTGGATGTAGGTTTTAGTACCTGTAGAATACAAATCAAGACATGACAGAGTTGGCCAGTATCTACACTGGATAATGTGTTGGCATAATAAAATCAAAACTGCTGACAAATGGTACAAATACAACCCTGAGGCTGTAACTGAGGGACAAAATGTAACTATTCTTTGGGACTTCCCAATATGTACAGGCTGGACCATCAAAGCAAACAAACCAGATACTGTTGTGAAAGACCAAAGCAAAAAAGTATGTTTATTGATTGAACATAATATCTTAGCCAAAGAATTTGATAAGCTCAGAAAATATAAAGATTTGTTCATCGAAATCGAAAAGATGTAGCATCTCAAGATGGTTACAATACCAGTGATTGTTGAAGCACTTGAAATGATAAAAAAAGGAAGAATGTGCAAAGGATTGTCTTAACTGTTACGTCACGCGTACTGAGAAGAGCATTTTCTGATCTTTCTTCCCCTTTAATTTCTTTGCTTACTTCTTTATTTCTAAAAAAATTTTCTCTCTGTCTTCCGCTTTTTCTTTAACACATGACTTTGTAAAGGAACAATCTGGTGTGTTTATTTTAATGGCCTACCAATGTATAGAGTGCGTTTCGCCCCCTTCCGTTTTTTCTCTCTCATCCTTTCTCTAATTCTTTTCCTCTCCCCTTCACTGCTCTCTATCTCACCCTCTCTCTTTCTCACTTTTCCTCTTTTACACTCGCGTTGCGCACACGTGACCATCGGTCATCTTTCGTTTCCTAACTTGAGCGTCTTTCTTTCCTTTTGATCTGCCACACAGATCAGACGCATTCTTGTCTGTCTCCTATCTTTTCTCCATTCAAATCTTGTTCCTTCAGCGTTAGCAGAGTTAGCAGCCCTTACTATTTGTTTTCACTGTCCTGTTTTCGTTACCAATCTTGACGCTCCGCAAATCCCAAATTTTATTTTGCTTTCCGGGAGCAACTGTTTTCTCGAAGACACATCTTGTCGTAATTGCTCGAAATGTGGAGTAGATAAACAGCCAACAACTGATGAAGGGTCGTTATATTACTTGTCTCGTTTTCCATTTGTTTTTTTTCGTTCTTCACAAAAAAGGTT
>NC_142950.1:15722261-15727261 GCF_046866305.1 Octopus bimaculoides
TTCCTTTTTTTTGACGTATATCACTGTCTCACAGCCATTTTATTTACATTCTCCAATTTCGTTTTCTTTTTAAGATTTGGTTTTGTTTCTTCGTAAGATATATTTTTCATGTCTGTAGACGTGGGGCGTGGCTGGGGTGTCTAATAATGTGGCAGAAGCGACATTGGGAAATATAAAAATTAAAACTTATCACAAATATATAAATTAAATTGTAAGAGATAAATCCCAAGGTAGTGCGATATACGTTTCGACTTTTCTATTTGGCAAAATAATTAAAAGCAAAAAAATAAAAAACAAAAAAGACACAAAAATAATCGAATAAACTGTATCTAATCCAATTTGCTTCGAAGACTGAAAAAATGTATTTTCACCGTGTCAACAACAATAATAATGGTTTCAAATTACATCAACCTCAGTAGTACCGAGAAAAGACGAAAGGCAAAAGTGACCTCGGTGGAATTTGAAGTCAGAACGTAGAGATGTATGGAATACCGCTAAGCAATTCGCCCAGGGTGCTAACGATTCTGCCAGCTCGCCGCCTTTATAATAATAATAATAATAATAATAATAATAATGATAATAATAATAATAATAATAATAATAATAATAATAATAATAATAATAATAATAATAATAATAATAATAATAAATGCCCGGATGCAGTACTAGGCAGTGGCTCTCATGGCTTCTGATCTTAATTGATTGGAAGTGTTATCACATACATATATTATCTTCGTGTAAAAGATGGGCTACAGCAAATATTCTGCTCAATACCACAGATTTGCTGGTCAATTGTTTGACCTTAACCAGTTGAGCATGTCCCTTGGTGGCTGACGATATGTGCATCTCTGATCATGAGCAGAAGTAGTGGGGGAGCATCATAGCCATGCATTGAGAGGAGTTCTTTGGGGTTTGAATAATTCACCTTTGGAAACATGCGTGTTTTGCTCAACATCCTTAAACAAACCTTATTCAGGGACCTTTTGAGCGCATTGGGCTACTCGGCCTGAAAAAAATTCTAACGGGGCCCCACCTGCGAGGTCATGCACTGTTTATCTTGATATGAGATGACCATGTCGCACACATATGGTTGTGATGCATGTGCCTGGTGTACCCTTATCAGACGTGTAGTCATGATGGGTATAATGGGCTTCGTATATTTTACCCCAGTGTCACTTTGATGCCATGCACTGCTCTCTCACTCAATAATAATAATAATAATAATAATAATAATAATAATAATAATAATAATAATAATAATAGTAATAATAATGATAATTTGTCTCTTCAAAATGGAGCATGTTAGCACAGAAAGAATACAAGAAAAGACATGACTATCTGGGGAGACCAATCCAGTGGGAATTATGCAAAAAGCTAGGATTTGAACACACTGATAAATGGTATGAACATGAACCTAGTAAAATACTAGAAAGTAAGAAATATAAGATGCTGTAGGACTTTAACTGACTGAGTAATAGAAGCTAGACGGTCTGATTTGGTAGTAGTAGAGAAAGAGAATAGAAAGTGCCTGATACTTCATTTTACAGTCCCAAGTTAAGATAAAATTAATGTGAGAGGTATAAAAAAAACAGCAACATACCAGTACCTATTCATTGAATTACAGAGTCCATGGAAAGTGCAGATAAAATGTATCTTGTTAGTTATAGGTGCATTGGGAACTACCCTAAAGATTTGAACAGATGGATTGAGGAAATAGGCATGAAACGCAGTTTGGCACAGCTTTAGAAAGCGGCGTTATTAGGGACAGCAAAGGATACTTAGGAAGGTTCTTGGCATTTAAAGTTACTTGGAGCCAGATGTTAGGATTCTTCTCTTTTTCAAAAGACTAATCTGCTCAGTGTATAAGAAAATAATAATCATAATAATCATAATGATGATGATGATGATGATGATGACGATGAAGAGGATGATGATGATGATGTTTGCTTTATTCATCACTGAAGGTTTTAAAAAATCATTGGAGACTGAACAGGAAAATACATTGTATGGTTACATGAATTGAAGCATGTAGATAGTAGAAAAAAGCCATAACAATATAAATTTTAACAAGCAACTCCCCAACAGAAATCGCCTTGCTAGGGCTGCATGTAAAGACCATACAAAACCACGGTCGTCTTGACCACCGGGGCAAGTGACTTCTTCATATTGTCTTCCTCCAATCGAACCATTCTTGCCACATTCATCCACCTGTCAATAAAACTACTAGGAGGCAGCATTTCCCTCTCTATCCACACTTTCCTTTTATAGTGCAACTTAGAAAAGTTAATGAGGGCTTGGCCAGACAAGAGAGTATCTGTCTTCAGCCCTTTCACTCAGCTCCACCATACAACCACTTTCGCTAACGTCATCAAACAAATAAGCACTGGTTGCCGAAGGAAGGTGGCCGGACGATCTTCACGATGGACTCAACTGAGAGCCGGATCCGTCCTACCTGTGACAGCAGGTGTTCGACATAAACCTGCCCGCGTGGTAGACGAAGGCGTGTAGAGAAGATGCGTCGCTCTGAGGAAGCCTGACTGACAGCACTTCGATACCTGTAGAGTTTATTCCGAACCGACAATGCACCCCGGTACCACTGCCAGGCCATGGAAATTATCCATGTGCCCCGGCCTGAAAATCCTCCCGAACGAACCAGTCAGTTGATTCTCATCGGCTCCTTCAGTTTCCCCGAGAACGTCGTCGGATTTGCCTTCCACTAACCCTCTAGAGAACGCCCAACTGACAGAGGTCTGTCAGAACCTAACGGCATTCGAGGTACCGGGCGCCATGACTCGGTATACGCTTGATCCAGGACTGCAGCTCAGACAAAGAGACGAGCTATGGAATAGCGTGTCTGACAAGCGATGACTATAGCTGCTTACCGCCAAGGAAGCGCTGCAGATGTCGTAGCGTCAGTGCATATCTGCGTCGTTTGCATATTTCGACACGGTTGGTGCGGAATGCTTCTCAATTTCTGCAATCTTACTCTAATAACTCTTTTCAGGATAAGCCACCATTTGTTGTTGACGATTGGCCTCATCAAGGACCGCTTAATTTGCTAATCCAGTCTCAGTAAGCTTGACACGCCAGGTGTTACGTGTTCAGGTTCCAATTGCTGCATCCTGTCTACAATGACTATATAGGTCGACCGTGCAGATCACAAATTTGTAATTTGTATAGCCAACGATTTTGAAAAGTGGACAACTTATGTATCCTTATCTACTGGCCTACAGACTACTCTATCAAAGTACGATCTAAATGATCTTTGTAGTTCGTCCATGTCCACACTGGCACATTCAGGAAATCCAGTCTTTGCATGTTAGAGTTGAAAATGCGTTCAAGATGGTGCTCCAGTCAACCATTGGCAAGTCGAGACATTCTCAGGAAAACTTCCAGACGTCCGGCTGTCCGACCCCTATCGGGGCATAGACCGGCACCAGTCTGCAAGCACTTCGGTTGCTACTGTTCCTATCCAGGACCACTGGCTTACCTTATGTTCCCGAAAGACAGTTCTTATCTTGAAATCAACACCTTTACGGAACAACGCTGCAGTTTCGTCCCAGTGCTCGGTTGGCATGGAGATAAGTAAATCTCGCATTCACCGAAAATGGGCATGAAAGCTTGTCAGTCGGACAGTCTAGTCTCACTGATAGCGACTACATCTAAATTTCGTGACCTGAAGTTATTGAGTGCGCACCCCTGTTTCCAAGGTAACCCCAGATCACGTACATTTATACTGCCTACTCTGAACAAGGTCATGCTTGTCAGAGACAAGGAGACTAAATATAATCACCCTATTTCTGTGGAGAGACAGACGTTCTGTCTTTCTGTTTGTATGTCGGTGTCTCTGCAAGCATTTCTTTGTAGAGCCTTTTGTTTGTAGCCCCACGGAAATACCCCATTCGTTTGGGACATTATGCTTTCAGTTTGTTGTAAGCTTGTTCCATTTTTATAATTTTTATTTTAACAGTGGTGCTATGCAGGAATGCGATCTATACATTTAGAGTAAGGTCTCTGTATTTCTGAATATGGTTTATTAAGTTCTTGCTGCTTGTGAGTACAGCCGTGTAATTAACGATGCTTTGAAGGTGTTATTCATGTAGTTGGTCTGTATTACAATGAGTTTTCTTTTGTTGAGGTGTTTATAATGTCAGTGGTGTTTGTAGTTCTGGCAATACTTCTGATTGTGTACGAGTAGGGTGTGTGGGTATTTCATGTTTTGTTGGATTCTGTTTCTCCCACTCTAATCTCTTTGGTATTAGTCTTGTAATGTGCTTTTCATTTTATAATGCTTTATTTTTTTTATATAATGCTTTATTTTTCATTTTCCCTTTCACCAGGATCCATTCTAGTAGATCTTTTCTATACAGTCTTCCTCGCCAGACGAGTTTTCACAGGCGGATAAATCTATGCAGCGGGGAGAGACATGTCTGCACAGTTGCACTTTTCTAAGCTGGTGGTCTGGTAGATGAATGTGCGTGAGGCTTCTTTCGGTTGTGATGGTGCAGGTGATGTCATTGTTTTCCTCGGGAGTGGTACAGGCGCTTGCTACTAACATTGTTGAACAAATCCCTCCTGCTGCTCCTTCTGTTGATGCTGTTGTCTTTGATGCTGCTGCACTTGGCACTGATACTGCTAGGGTTGCTAGTCGTGCTGCTGCTGTTGCTTTTGATACTGATGATGGTGTGTTAGAGATGTCAGCAGCAGCAGGTTTTTTTCCTTTTATTTTTGGCATGGGGAAAAAAGCCTTTAAATGTTTTATCTCTCCACAATGGTGGCATCTCGTCTTTCTGCCTTCGACTGTTACCTTCTTATTACAAATGATAGTGTACCATTAGAGATATTGATCAGGCCAGGCTTCCATATACTGTTCAGATCAGTCTGTATCAATAATTCCATTTCCGTACTTGGAGA
Source organism: Octopus bimaculoides (assembly GCF_046866305.1). NCBI lineage: Eukaryota > Metazoa > Mollusca > Cephalopoda > Octopoda > Octopodidae > Octopus > Octopus bimaculoides. The sequence goes on from NC_142950.1 coordinate 15,727,176, forward strand.
ATTATTGTTTCATTGTCTATAATACGGCTGCCACCAGCAAAGAGATGGTGGTGGTGGTGGTGTGGTGGTGGTTGTGGTGGTGGTTG
>NC_142950.1:15734761-15742261 GCF_046866305.1 Octopus bimaculoides
AAGCTTTTCTTCCCTCAACTTTTCATATTCTTGCAATCATGTGGCGACCACCTCGATTTCTAAAGTGTCCGATACCATCACTGTGATGGCGTCCGCAGCCGCCGACACAGCCCTTCTGCATTCCTGTTAGAGCGGGATGCCTTGTAGCAGCTCCAGCTTCTGCAGTAAAGGCTGAAGAGACTACGCACAGAATGGACGAGAAAGGGTACCCCTGACGAGCAACGGTTCCGAGAGTTGGCCATTAACTTTGAACACTAAGCAACTGCCGCTGTGCATTGCAGCGATCCGACCTCTGAAAACGGGGGCGAAGCCAGCTGCTTTGAGGACAGCCTCAAGGTATCGATGATCGACCTTATTGAATGCATTCGATTGATCTAAATTGATCATCGCTCCAACGAAGTCAGGTTTACACCCTTTCTATGATGTATTGCATGAAGTGGAAGTTGTCGCGTATGGACCTGGTCGGATTGCGACAAGCGCCAAGCGCTTCACTACTACCTTGGCCAAAACCTTAAACCCTGAGTTATGAGCCTGAAGTTATCTAATGTGTCCCTCTTGTTTTCGTATTTCCTTATCAGTATCACTACACACCGGCTCACAGAACTGGGAATATCGGTTCTGCTGCCAGATGCAGTGGAGCTCTTCCAGGAGGTCGGAGAACAAGTCTGGCATATGTACGTAAAGCTCACAGGGCAGACCATCTAAACCGTGTGACTTGCGCCTCGTGCACCCGACAAGAACAACCTGAATTTCGGCTGCAGTTATCTGCCTCTCACAGTGCTCGGCGTCGGCCGTCGAGAGACGCGGCAAGCCGCCGAGGTAGGGACTGAAGTCCGCCACCATCTCCGCCCCGCCTCTCGCCCCGAACAGCTGAGAAAAGTGCTGGCGAAAGGCCTTACGCATCTACTTGGAATAGCTAAGCTCGTGTCCGTCTCGATCTGTCAAAGACCGAATTGTGGTTTTGTTACCACGTTGCGCCCCTGTCACGCGGACCCATCGAACAGCTTTTATCCTCTCATTTCTAAGAGTATGCGCAGTAGCTCTGACAATGCATGCTTCATGCTTCGCTTTGAAGAACTGGTCTAATGTTATTCTCGCTGTTAGCACATCGGTTGCAATGCCACTTCAAATAGCCTCGTCTAGTTTAGCTACTAACCTCCTCCTCTTTTCAATTTTTTCTAACGCTATTTCTTTGCTAAACCCTATCGATATTACTTTCATTCCTCTTTAGAGAGCCGCCCACCACCTGTTGTTGACAACCGTTTTAAGAATAGGCTTCATCCTTTCGTCCATCCTTGTTTGTCCTCTTTATGTTTAGCCCCCTGTGGGCAATAAAGAAATAAGAATCGTTAGCAGGCTGGGAAAAATTCCTAGCGTACTTCCTAGCGTATTTCACGCGTCGCTACGTTCTGAGTTCAAATTCCAATGAGGTCGACTTTGTCTCTTATCGTTTCAGGGTCGATAAATTAAGAACCAGTGAAACACTGGCGTCAATGTAATAGACTTATCTCTTCCTCGATAATGGCTGCTCTTGTGACAAAATTTGAAACCATTATTAGTATTATCATTATTATATTATTATTATTATTGTTCAGTAGTTTTATTTTTATAACGTGCTTTCACTTCACTACCGAGCGCAGCTCTGTGCGCCTTGGGTATGTGCTGTGGTTTGCTGTGGTGCTTTTATGTTTACTGTATTGAAAGTGTTTTGCGTAGGATGTGTGCAGTACCCAGTAGTGCAATTTTCTGTATGTTACATATATTTGTAAGTCCTGGTATTTTTGTTATGTATTTGTCTGAGTATTTTTTTATTATACCTAAGGCACCTACTATGATAGGAATTGTTTCTGTTTTTAGACTCCACATTCGAGTTATCTCTATTTCCAGGTCTTTGTATTTTGAAAGTTTTTCCATTTCTTTTCTAGAAACGTTGTCATCTGCTGGTATTGATACATCAATTAGAAAGCATTTTTTTCCTTCATGATCTTTGACAACTATATCTGGTCTATTTGCCTTAATTTCTCTATCTGTGTGTATTGGCATATCCCAGAGTATGGTTGCTTTCTCGTTTTCTGTGACCTTTTCTGGCGTGTGTTTATACCATCTTTTTTCTGTTGTTATTCCATAGTGTTGGCATAGCTTCCAGTGTATATAGGTCCCAGCTCTGTCGTGTCTGTGAATATATTCCTTCTTAGCCAGGACTGGGCAGCCAGAGATAATATGATTTATTGTTTCTTGTCCATCTCCACATATTCTACAGTTACTTGTTATATTTTTTTTCATTATGTGTTTTTGGTAATTTCTGGTGGGGAGGCTCTGGTCTTGTGCAGCAATTAAAAATCCTTCAGTCTCTGCTTTGAGTCCTGAGCTTCTCAGCCATTGCTGGGATTTTTCTCTGTCTATTTCTTTCGCATTTAGTTTAGCCCAGTATTTACCATGTAGGGGCTTTTCTTGCCATCGTTTTATCATGGTCCGTTGCTGTTCTAGTTTTAGTTTGGATTTCATTTGTTTTATAGCTTTTGTTGTTTCTTCTTCTTCTTCTTCTTCGTATTTGTTAGGTAGATTGATTTCTTGTTTGTATTTGTCAGCTTCCTTAAATACTGAAAACAGTTTTTTGTTTTGCTCGTGTTTTGTGGCTATTTGTATTAGCTTCCCTTGCTTCTGGAGTAGGTATTTTTGCAGTCCTATGGTGGTTATTTTATAATAGTTTTCTAGCTGTATAAGACCCCTGCCACCTTCTGTGCGTTGTATATATAGCCTTTCTATGTCAGATTTTGGGTGGTGCATCCTATATCCTGTCATTATTTTTCTTGTTTTCCTGTCTATTTTACATAGTTCGTTTAGTGTCCAGTTAAGGATGTTGTAGCTGTAGCTTATAACTGGGACAGCTAAAGTGTTGATACCCATTATCTTGTTTTTAGCATTGAGCTCTGTTTTTAGTATTGATCTAACTCGTCTATAGTACTCTTTCTTTATTTTTTCTTTCATTTGTGTATGTTGTATCCTATCTAGTTCATTGACTCCTAAATACTTATATGGTTGGCTTTCGTCTAGTTCTCTTATTTCATTGGCTTTATCTAGTGTTATATTGCTACTTTTAACTAATTTTCCTCTTTTCAGGGTTGCTTTGGCACATTTTTCTAATCCGAATTTCATGTCTATTTCCTTGGTAAAGCCGTGTACTGTCTGTAGTAGTGTTTCTAGCTCTTTGTCGTTTTTAGCATATAATTTTTATTATTATTATTATTATTATTATTATCATCATTATTATTATTATTATTATTATTATTTTATGTTTGACTTTTGTTTTGCATTTGTACAAGTTGGATCCAAGTCTCACCCAGAGACCTCAAGAGACAACAAGTTAGAAGTTCATATAGGTGTTATGCCTAGGGTACCATATATTTGGATTTGTACGTAGTGTTGTTCTAGAGAATGTTTAAGAAACCATAAGAAAATTGTGTTTGTTTAAAATTTGAGATCACATAGACAGTATTTTACGTAGGTTATGAACAGTTCCCGTGAGCTCTATCTTTTGAATTTCTGCCATTTTGGGATTTCCTGGTATCTGAGCTAGGTAGCAATCAGCACATTTTGCTATCATTCCTAGGGCACCTATGACAATAGGTATTATTTTAGTCTTCAGGTTCCACATTTTGCCAATTTCTATTTCAAAATCTTTATACTTGCTCAGTTTTTGGTAGGTCTTGACAGATACGTTTATATCTATTGGGACATTCATATCAATGAGGAGGCATGATTTTTGTCTGAAGTCTTTCAATATAATGTCTGGCCTATTTGCATCTATCTTTTTGTCAATTTCAATGGTGAAGTTCCAGAGAAGTGAGATGTGATCATTTTCAAGCACTAGAGGTGGTTTGTGTCCCCACCAGTTTTTATCAAGGGGCAAGTCCAGCGTTTTGCAAATTACCAAGTAAATATATTGTACTGCTCTATCATGCCTGTTGAGATACTCTGTAGGCGCAAGAAGACTGCACATGGAGACAACATGATCAATGGTTTCATTTTGTTGTTTAGATACACGACATGTTGGGAAGCTGCAGTTCTTTAATATGTTGGCCTGGTAGTTCCTTGTAGGTAGGCATTGATCTTGAGCTGCTATAATAAACCCTTCTGTTTCCGATTTTAAGCCAAAGGCCATTAGCTATTGCTGGGTAAGGGCTTTGTCAACATCGGTACTATTCGCTCTCTTTGGGTATTTGCCACTGAGAGGTTTTTCTTGCCATTTATTATTATTATTATTATTATTATTATTATTATTATTATTATTATTATTATTATTATTATTATTACTATTATTATTATTATTATTATTATTATTATTATTATTATTATTATTATTATTATTATTATTATTATTATTATTGTTATTATTTACATATACACTGTATAGATTAGACTGTTGGAAAAAAATTCCTAACATCAGGCTGCAACAAGTAACCTTCGATGCCAAGAACCCTCCTAAGTATCCTAACTGTCCCTAATAACGCCGCTTTCTGAAGCTGTTCTAAAATGGGTTTTATGCCTATTTCCTCTATCCATCTGTTTAAATATTTTTTTCTATCTTTCTTATATTGATTTTTTCATCATTTGGGACTGTAATGTCAATTATCTGCCACTTTGTTCTCTCTTTGTCTACTACTACTGCATTAGGCCTTCTAACTTCTATTACTCTGTCAGTCTGAATGTTAAAATCCCACAACACCTTACATTTCTTATTTTCTAGTACTTTACTAGGTTCAGCTTCACACCATTTATCTAGCTTTCTACATGACTCCTAGTGGATTACTCTCCGTAGATTGTCATGCCTTTTCTTGCATTCTTTCTGTGCCAGCATGCTACATTTACTTACTTTGTCCCTTTTTATTTGCATAACTTAAACAGGGAATCTACTTGGTTTTTGTCTATCTTGGTTTTATCCAATTAGTCTTTAATGCCTGATCTTGTGCTTCTACTGACAAACTTTCTCTTTCCCTTTTCAGCCTTCCTTTGTGTAACCATAACCATGTCTCTCTATTACTATTTGCTGCACCTATCATTGGGAACCTACTGTACAAAGCCTCCTCCTGTAATTCTGAAAATTTTTGTTCTTTTTTTTTCTGTTTTTTTAACTTCGTTTGGTTTTCTTGGTTTTCCTATGACTCTAGCAGCTCTTAATAAACGTTCTTCACTATTACCTACATAGGAGTCGATATCTACTTTAGCTAACTCCACGCAGTCTTCTACTGATGTTAGCCCTCTTCCACCTTCCTTTCCATGTAAGTTTAATCTTGCTATTCCAGCCCTTGGATAGAGTCCGCCATTCATATTAGCGATCTCCATTCTCAAGTCGCCATAATTCTCATTATTATTATTATTATTATTATTATTATTATTATTATTATTATTATTATTATTATTATTATTATCATTATTATCATCATCATCATCATCATCATCATCATCATCATCATCATCATCATCATTATTATTATTATTATTATTATTATTATTATTATTATTATTATTATCATTATTATTATTATTATTATCATCATCATCATCATCATTATTATTATTATTATCATTATTATTATTATTATTATTATCATCATCATCATCATCATTATTATTATTATTATTATTATTATTATTATTATTATTATTATTATTATTATCATTATTATTATTAATAATAATAATAATAATAATAATAATAATAATAATAATAATGATAATAATGATAATAATAATAATGGCAACAATGATGATAATGTTATTTCCTTTATATTTCATTATACTTATAATCATCATTGTTGTCAAAATCGACATCATGGTCATTATGATCATCATCATCATCAACATCATCATCGATATCCTCATTCCTTCCTCATCAGCATCACCAGTGTGAGCGTTATTATTGGTTATCTTCGACAGCATTGTGATCGTTAATGTCTCCACAATAAAGCAGTCTTTCATGTCGCCAATTTCTATACCTGAACGTTAATCGAAATTGGTCCCTTAGCAACCTTCAATCTCTCACCAGCTCAGTACATAATTGCATAGCCGACATATTGTCGTTCATCATAACATTTCTATGTATGTATGTATATATGTATGTATGTATGTATGTACGTATGTATGTATGTGTATGTATGTATGTATGTATGTATGTATGTATGCATGTATGTATGTATGTATATATATGCATGTATGTATGTATTTATGTATATATATATATATATACATATATGTGTGCGTATATATATATATATACACACACACACGCACACATACATATATATATATATATATATATATATATATATATATATATATATATATATATATATATATGGGAGAATGAACGAAAAAAACAACAACAGACGAGGACAGGTGGTGTAAATAACAAAAGGATGTATTAGTATGACCCTCGAGAATACGCAAAGTCTTTGACGTTTCGAGCTACGCTCTTCAACAGAAAGAATACGGAGACAAGGAGAAAAACACGGAGAAAAAAATTGAATAGTGTTCAGTCAACGGTCAATGAAGCAGCACGAAGTTTTGTCAGTGAACACGTTGCGGTTTCAAAGCGACAAAAATATTTTGACACAAATTAAATTTAAATCTTGAAGTGAAACTAACGGCTTTTTGTGTGTTCTTAAATGGCTTACAAGCATCTTCTACGCTTGTTTTTACTTGGCGCAGGTTTCTCTGTAGGTCGTGCAGACTTTACCATTGTGTCTTCAAATGTCTCTGAATAATGTAGGACCTCTGACAGTGTGCAGCAGCAGAAAAAGCACTCCTGCTGATTAAGGTGCACAGTGTACACCCACCCGATGGCTTCACTTCTGCAGACGGCATGTTCTCCTCAGCCATCAACGCGTGCTCCTTGCTTGCGTCTGCTCCATCAATTACGTGCCCAAGTATAGTACACGGAAACCTCAACATACAACAGTGTTCGGGCAAACATATCACATCCTACAACGGATTCAATGGCAAACCTCAGCGGAAATTGCTACGTTCAATAACGCCATTTACACGTACGCAGTACTTGACCTGGACACCTGTGTGCAAGCTATGGTAGGTCAAAGCATTGTCAAATTTAATCTGTCTCAACCAGAGAAGGCAGCAAACAATCTCGTAATTGAGTACCTGTGAGAAATCAGCTATGACATCGAAGAAATGACGGCGTATATAGCTGATAACGAACACAAACTGATGGAGGACCAACTGGGTGTTTATAAGATCATTATTTCGAGCACTGAAGTGAAAGAGGAGGTCTTTTCTTTCTGGATGCTCTAGGTGGAACTGGCAAGATATTTGTCAATAATCTTCTTCTGCATAAACTGCACCAAATGAAACACATTGCCATAGCAGTGACGTCAAGAGGAATAGACGCAGCTCTGCTAAATGGTGGCTGCACAGCTCATTCCTGTTTCAAACTACCCGAGGACCTGTCAAAGAAAGAGCAGCCAAAATGCAACATCAGTCGTGGTT
>NC_142950.1:15747261-15754761 GCF_046866305.1 Octopus bimaculoides
GTTGGAGGCTGTGTCCTGCTCCAATTTCTGTTTGGCATTCTCTCTACTGCTAGACGTACTTCATAAATCTACCCCAACAACTAGGTACATTCTTCTTTTTTTTATTTTATAATGTGGCTACTTCTTTTTCAGGATCTGTATATTGATTTCAAATTGTGGCACAAGGTTTTGTGGGAGGAGTATGTCGATTACATCGACCCTGTGTTCAGCTCCGACGTGAAGATGGACGAAATAACACACTAAACGTTTTTCCCACAGCGTACTGGCGACTCTGCCAACTCGTCGTCTTCTCAGGATCTTCATATGCAACATAGCGTCTTCATTTCTTAGAGAAAGTTATCTCATTATGGGCTGATATATTAATGAAGGACTTACTTTCATGATGATCCTTGACAACACTATCAGTTTTATTTGCTGTTTTTTTTTTGTGGAGGGGCTGACATATTTTAAAGTATTATCGTTTTCAACTTCAGTAAAACCCTTCCTGGTATACATCAATACATCCAGTTTCTCAAGGCACTTCATGACTCTCGCATAATTTCGACTCTATGAATGCTTCTGCGATGTCACATCAATGGGCGCCATTCTCTTTTGGCGAAGACAGGACTGTAAAAACAGAATCCTTAGGGCAATTCTCAAAAAAGTTAAAACTAAAACAGGCTAAGAACGTCCAGAAAAATCACCATATACCTGTAAACGTCTGCTAAAATGGTTTATTTGTGTTCAGATATCGATACTAAGACAAATTTCTCCAGATCTACACAACATTGTGTTTAACATGAAACTTTGCCGTAGCACGTCCATTTTTTTTACACACGTCATACCGAGTAGATATGAACTGTGACGAAATATGAATTGTGATTTGTTGTCCAGGAAACGCATTAGCATTATTTGAAATTTCAAGGTCAGTATAAAGAAACTTCATGAGGCTTGTTTTTATTTTGCTCTGGAAAAATTCAAAGGAATTAGCGATAAATATTTTCAGGTGGAAAGAAGTTGTTTCGTCATACATTCCAAGTACAAAAATGTTTTTGTTTGATATTTGTCTGAGCAATCAAGCTTTACTGTGAAAAATGAACCGTTCTATACAGATTTACACCTTAGAAATTACATTATTTGTGCATAAGGTCGGGCTTCCTTCAGTTTCTGTCCATAAAATCCACTCTCTAGATTTTGGTCGACCCGAGGGTATAGTAAAAGACACTTGCCCACGGTGGTGCACCGCGGTGGAACAGAACCCAAAACCAGATGGTTGGGAAGGATGCGTCTTAACCACACAAACACAAACTTTATCTTTACATCTTGTAATTTAATACAAACTATTAGAAATTCCTGGTGGTAAAAATTATTGGTTTCTTGTACCAGAATCCTTTCTGATATAATCACAATTCCAGAACAATTATTTTATTACGGGTGAGGTCCAAAGAGAGAGAGAGAGAGAGAGAGAGAGAGAGAGAGAGAGAGAGAGAGAGAGAGAGAGAGAGAGAGAGAGAAAGAGCAGCATCAGATTATGTTGATCGCAGTACATCACAGGTACTTATTTTATCGACCTCGGCAGATTTTGAACTCACAACGTAAAGCCGAAAGAAATGCCACTAAATATTTTTGGCCGGCGTGCTAAAGATTCTGCCAGCTCCCTGCTTCACTAAATCCCTTGTACCAATAAAAATACAATATTCCTGCTTCAGCTTCGAAACTTCCGCTTCTTAACTGATCCAAGATTTTTGTTTTTCTTTCTTCAATGTATTTCCAATATTGACAATGTAGAAATCTTTTTCTTTCCGACATCTTAAGATGACATTCTCCAGTGTCATTCTCTTCAGAGATTTTAATATTTTATTCATGTCTATTATTGTTTCTCTGTTCTTACAACTGTCTGCCACGTTAACATATGTTTTATAGATGTTAGTTTCCTAAAGACAGAAAAAAACGAAGTGAGGCTTTGTTTATACTTATGACGCTATACAAATATCTACTAGCCTACATTAATGTTTTAAGAGATCCTTTTTGTGTTTTGTTCTTGAGCAAGACACTTTATTTCACATTGCTCCAGTTCACTCAACTGTAGAAATGAGTTGCAACGTCACTGGTGCCAAGCTGTATCAGCCTTTCCCTTGGATAACACTGGTGGCGTGGAGAGGGGACGCCGGTATGCATAGGCAATTAGCAGTCTTCCATTAAACCACCTTACTCGGACTTGTGCCTCAGAAGGGGTTATTCATGACGGAAGAGGTTATGTGTGTGTGTGTGTGTGTGTGTGAAGTTGTGTGCGTTTGTTGTTATGGGTATTCGGCTTACAATGGTAAGGTCGTAAGTTCAATGACTAGCGGTGTGTTATCTCTTTGAGCAAGACGTCTTATTTCACATTGCTACAGTTCACCCAGCTGGCAAAAATGAGTTGTACCTGTATTCCAAAGGGCTAGCCTTGTCATGTTCTGTGTCATGTCGAACTATACAGGCTGCGGAGTGATCAGCCACTTGTACGTTAATTTAATGAGCAGGCTTTTCTGGTGATCTGATCAACTGGAAATCTTGTCCTTCTAAACGATGGAGTACACAGACGCACGCACACAGATGTATGATATAAGTTTCAAAGTTTGTCACAAGGCCAGCAGTGTCGTTTTATTTTATGATCTCCGAAAGATGAAAATCCGTATATACTGCTATATACTCTAAAGCCACAACATCTAAGCGGTATTTGTAGAAAATTTTGTTAAAAAGTATCCATTTTTCAGAATGTTATTGGGGCCACAAAGTTGAGGGCGTATACGTCTGTAGTAATGCCCTTTTATTTATACGATTTTTTCATTTCATGTTTATTTCATTCAATGTTTGCAATGTTCTCCCCCCTCTCTCTCTCTCACACACACATACATACACTGCAAGGCTTACAGATGGGCTGCTGAACTGAAATCTCTGTTGCTTTGAGGGAAGGCAAAACTTGACAAACTGCTTCTCCCTCTGTTATTGGACTAGCGTGATGCTTGTTTAAAAAAGAGTGATTATGATTGTGATAAAATAATGAAAGCAATATTTACTAAGCAAGTGAGCACTGTTATACACAGACATAATTAGATGTAAAATATAAAAAAAATATTAGAAATTAGAATCAAATGTGAAAATATTATCAAGGGAGCAGATGGCGAGCTGGCAGGATCGATAGCACGCTGGACGAAATGCTTAGCAGTATTTCACCCGTCGTTACGTTTTGAGTTCAAATTCCGCCGAGATCAACTTTGCCTTTCATCTTTTCGAGTTCGATGAATTAAGTACCAGTGAAACACTTGTGTCTCTTACCCAGAAATGTCAGGCCTTGTGCCTAGAGTAGAAAGGAATATTATCAAGGGACTAGCAGTAGTATATATAATACAAACACTACCTATGTGCTATTTGTACTATGCGTGTTGTAAAGCTCTATCCACAGCATTCGTGGAGTAGTGTTCTTTTATTTCTTTCAGTCATCTGATTGCGAATATTATTTTATTGTTAATTTTGATTTTGCGTTTAATATTTAATTTGATCCAACGAAGCCATTAGTGTTTTACTTTGTTCATTTATATTTAGTATATCTTTTATCTTTTACTTGTTTCAAATATTAGACTGTGGCCTTGTTGGGGCATTGATTATTTGCATGTTTTTAGTCCAAGTCTTTCTTCACTTATGCGGTTTCATTTGAATTTTTCTCCGTTTTATTCTGCCTCCCTTCTTCTTCTTCTTCTTCTTCTTCTTCTTCTTCTTCTTCTTCTTCTTCTTCTTCTTCTTCTTCTTCTTCTTCTTCTTCTTCTTCTTCTTCTATGAAACATTTTTTTCTTTTTTTTATCTCTGGTCAGTGTTATTTAGTATATAGTTCTATCTAGACATCAAATGAAATGACTACTATTCCCTTCAAACTTTGCTTTTGTCACCTGGGCAACAATGTTTCAAAACTGACCTATTTTCCATTACATTTGAGAGAGATTCAGCGCTGAGCTGCTGAAGCAGAAATATCGTTATTACAAATATTCTGCTCAATACCAGATTTGCTTGTCAGTTGCTTGACCATAACTACTTAAGCTTTTCCCTTAGTGGTTGACAATATGATCATGAGCAGGAGTAGTGGGGCAGCATCATAGCCATGTGTTGTTTGGATAAATGTAACAAAAGCAAAGTTTGAACTAAAACATTAACCATTTTTCATACTTTCTAGAGGTAAGCAAAATACTATTATTGAGTGAGAGAGCAGTACATGCCATCAAAGTAACACTGAGTTACTAACATACAAATCCCAATATAATGATGAAGACTACCCGTCCGGTAAGGGTATAGCAGGTACATGGAACACAACCATAAGTGCAAAATATGATGACCTCGTATAAAGATGATGGGACACAGTTAATATTTTCTTCAAGTCGAGTAGCCTATCCTGCTCAAAAGGTCCTGAATAAGGGTTATTTAAGGATGATGAACGAAACACCCATGCTTCAAGGGTGAATTATTCAAACTGCAAAGAATCTCTCTCAACATATGGCTATGATGTTCCCCCACTACTTCTACTCGTGATCAGATATGCACACATCGTCAGCTACTAAGGGACATGCTCAACTGGTTAAGGTCAAGCAAGTTGCAAGCAAATCTGTGGTATTAAGTTGAATACTTGCTGTAGCCCATCTTGTGCACCAAGACAAACAATTTCGCATTTAGTTTAGCCCAGTATTTACCATGTAGGGGCTTTTCTTGCCATCGTTTTATCATGATCCGTTGCTGTTCTAGTTTTAGTTTGGATTTCATTTGTTTTATAGCTTTTGTTGTTTCTTCTTCTTCTTCTTCGTATTTGTTAGGTAGATTGATTTCTTGTTTGTATTTGTCAGCTTCCTTAAATACTGAAAACAGTTTTTTGTTTTGCTCGTGTTTTGTGGCTATTTGTATTAGTTTCCCTTGCTTCTGGAGTAGGTATTTTTGCAGTCCTATGGTGGTTATTTTATAATAGTTTTCTAGCTGTATAAGACCCCTGCCAACTTCTGTGCGTTGTATATATAGCCTTTCTATGTCAGATTTTGGGTGGTGCATCCTATATCCTGTCATTATTGTTCTTGTTTTCCTGTCTATTTTACATAGTTCGTTTAGTGTCCAGTTAAGGATGTTGTAGCTGTAGCTTATAACTGGGACAGCTAAAGTGTTGATACCCATTATCTTGTTTTTAGCATTGAGCTCTGTTTTTAGTATTGATCTAACTCGTCTATAGCACCCTTTCTTTATTTTTTCTTTCATTTGTGTATGTTGTATCCTATCTAGTTCATTGACTCCTAAATACTTATATGGTTGGCTTTCGTCTAGTTCTCTTATTTCATTGGCTTTATCTAGTGTTATATTGCTACTTTTAACTAATTTTCCTCTTTTCAGGGTTGCTTTGGCACATTTTTCTAATCCGAATTTCATATCTATTTCCTTGGTAAAGCCGTGTATTGTCTGTAGTAGTGTTTCTAGCTATTTGTCGTTTTTTGCATATAATTTTAGGTCATCCATATATAGAAGGTGGCTGACTGTTTTTCCGTAGCTTTTGTAACCGCATCCAGTTCTATTTAGCAATTCTGTTAAAGGTGTGAGTGCCAGGCAGAACAAGAGTGGAGAGAGCGTGTCTCCCTGGAATATTCCTCTTCTAATGGGGATGGCTTTCGTTTTCACAAGTCCCTCTTTTGTTTGGAGCTGTAGCACTGTCTGCCATTTGTTCATTGAGTGCTCTATGTATTTTATGATAATTGGTGCCACCTTGTTTATGGCTAGTGTTTCCAGAATCCACGTGTGGGGAACACTGTCGAAAGCCTTTTGGTAGTCCACCCAGGCCATACTGAGGCCTTTCTTCTTTCTGCGGCTGTCTTCAGTTATGCCTTTATTGATCAATAATTGATCTTTACAGCCGTATGAGCCCTTGCAGCATCCCTTCTGCTCTTCTGGAAACAGGTTGTTATTTTCCAGGTGTTTACTCAATCTCTGCGATATTATTGCAGTAAAGGCTTTGTAGATCGTAGGGAGACAGGTTATAGGTCTATAGTTTTGTGGTTTCTCCGTTTCCGCGGATTTGGGGATTAAGATGGTTTTCCCTTTTGTGAGCCATTCAGGCATTGTCTCTGGATCTGCTAGTACGTTGTTAAAATTTTCTGCCAGCTTTTTATGCATTGCTGGCAGGTGTTTTAACCAGAAATTGGGGATCTTGTCGTGTCCAGGTGCCTTCCAGTTGCTTAGTCTTTGCAGTGTCTGGGTGACCTCTTCAGTTGTTATAGGGGCCCAGAGTTGCTCAGGTGCTAAGTTCGTTGTTTTAATGGTCCTTTTCCGGGGTTGTTGCTTCACCGACCATATTTGTTTCCAGAATTTCTCTAGTTCTTCTGCTTATTATTATTATTATTATTATTATTATTATTATTGCTATTTAATAATAGCATTAATAGTAAAGCAAAAAATTTTACTGATGCATTTTACATATAAGTATATAGCAATACGTACGTATACAATATATATATATATATATATATGAGAATAATAGAAAATGACACAAGAACGCAAAACATCCAGACAGTTAGGCGATACAAGAAAGGGACAACAAAGCATCCATATAGACGATAAAAAGAAAACGAGGATTGGTCATTTGGAGTTTACTTCCTCAGTCGAGGTCCAGATTATCTTAGCAATTTTGGCTGGTTATACTCGACATTGCTCCAATCTGGCCGGCCCCAAGGAAAAACTAAGCTAAGAGCATTAGATTCCTTGGAAGAAAGCAGTCAATGTATACAAAAACAAGGACAAAAAAAAAACGAACAATGTTACAGAAATACAATAAAAATAATAACAGGATATAACAACCGCATCACTACTGCTTAAGTCTCTCTGAGAGATTTAGAAATTTATTATTTCTAATTTTTGTAACCAGTGAATGTATTTCACTGAAATAGTATATCCTTACGAGAGGTAAACAAACTTTTTCATCTAGCTAGTCGTGCTACTTCAGGCTGATGACGAGCAAAGACTAAGAAACATGTCCCTGAATGCAGGTTAGGCTGGGTGGAGGAGTTTGTCTCCCCCTCGCAAGGATAAGGGCACAGGAAATGTGTCAAGGCCTAATAAGAAGCGGTCCAGCTTCCTAGGGCTAAACAGCAGTAGTATATTCCATTATTGGGACTATCACGCTAAGTTGGCAGTATACAACTACTTAATCAATATATATATATATATATATATATATATATATATATATATATAGCTAAGTACGTAACATTAGCATTCAGCGCAAGTCTTGCATTTGTAATAGGGTTCCTTGACGATGAAATTATGTGTATATACCAGCATCTCTTACTTCTATGGAGTAGAGTGCCTATATGTAGGAATCAATGGAACTCATTGATTATATGCGTTTTGCTCCGTTTATTATTATTGTTTGTATTAACTCAAAATACATGACTTTAACATGGAATTTCTACCTACTAACCGGTTATAATATCCCAGTTTTTGTGTGATTTTTGCTACCCTGGT
>NC_142950.1:15767261-15769761 GCF_046866305.1 Octopus bimaculoides
GGCTCTTGAGCCATTGCTGCAGATGCTGGAAGCGTTAGGAAGGGGAGCCACTGCGTATGCGGATGACATCTTCATCATCATGTCCGAAGAAGGGCGGCTTCCTCATATGGAAAACCTCATCAAGGGATACGAGGTGGTGGCAGGGGAAAAGGTTAACCATGACAAGTGGATCGGCTTGCAACTCAGCACCAGGAGGGACAAGTCGATGTCGTCCAATAACATCGTGGGACGTTGGACGGAAGGTCCAGTTAAGTTGCTAAGGGTCTGGTTCGGTACAGACCTCCAGATACAGAAGAATTGGAGCGAGGTGACTGCATTAACCCAGACTTGGTCCGGGCGTGCGTTATCTTTGCTAGAGATGGCGGAGGTGGCGCAGATTTTCATACCATCTGTCATCACATACCACCTGACCGCCGTGCCTTGCCCCGATTTCTGGCTGAACAAGTGGGAAAGAATCCTTTTTCGATTTTGTGGAATGGAGGAGAGCCACTTGTGAAGCGCTTTGTCTGCTGCCAAAAAACCGCTAAAAGGTGGGCTAGGATGCGAAAATTCCCGTTAAGGTTGAGGCACCTTTGGCTTTACCTGGATGGGGAGCAGGTGTGGTCACCGCACGTAGGGTTTTACCTCACACAGTAAACGTCCTTAACGGACATTGGTCCATGGATCAAACGAAGACCTAAGCTGGGGGATTGGCAATTGGAGTGACGTCAGGCACTCCAGCAACTCGCTCGGGCGGGCAATACGGGCAAGAGGAGTTCCATTGCGGATTTCTATAGCGGGTTAGTGGAATTATGTCAGACGATGTCCTGTGGGAGACCTGGGCATTGATAGTGATAAATTGATCAATCTGTTCAGGAGAATTTTGAGACAGGGGTATCTGGACAATTACCAGAAATCCCTGGCTTGGCAGTGCTACCGTTCGGTTCTACCTGTTCGAGACAGCCTGTCAAGGCACGAAGTGCCGTCTCGCCGACATGTCCGAGGTGCGGGCGGGACAGAGAAACTGTCCTGCACGATTTCGTGGTGTGGCCGGAATTATCGGGACTGATAGCTTTTGTCGAGTAACTGTTGTCAACGATGGGAAGAGTAAAGCTATCAGCTGCGTCTATTATCAAGATTGTGCCGCCTCCTTCCCTTAACAGGGAAAGGAAGGCTTGTTTTTTGTACGTTTGTCCTGAAAGAAAAAGTATGAAAGACGCGTGTAAGAGGTATATGACGTGTACCTTCGTATTCGCCAGGGGTTGGCTAACTTCTCCAGTTACCACCTCGATAGCAAGATCAGGCTGGAGAAGAGATATCTGTCACAGGATATGTTCGCGAAATGATGGAAGCAAGTAGTGAACAAGCTGCGAGTGACTAGAACCAGGGAAGTGGGGCCAGAACGAAAAGTTTATACAGAAATTTCTAAAAGGAAAAAAAAAATATATTATTTTTAACAGCATGACATTTTATCATTCGGAACTCTTTCATTCGTAATAAGCAACTTCTTCGCCCTCAATGTTTGTCTGTCCTTGTTTGTCCCATCTATGTACGTCTTCCATAGGTAATTTATGAAATAAAGAAGCTTGACTCCCAGCTACATAGTTCCGAGTTCAGCCCCACTGCGCGGCAGCTTGGGCAAGTGTCTTGTACAATAGCCACGGGCCAACCAAACCCTTGTGCTTTAATTTAGTAGACGGAAAATGAAAGAAGCTCATACATATCTATGCGCGCGCATGTGTGAGATTTGGTGTCTGAGGTTTGTCCCTCACTGCTGTGTTGGTGTGTTTACATCCTCGTAACCTAGCTGTTCGGCAACAGTGAACGTTAGAATAAGTACCAAGCGTAAAACAAAATAAGTATTAGGGTTAATTAATTCGATTAAGAAATCGTCAAGACAGTGCCCCAGTATGGCCACAATCCAATGACTGAATCATTTAAGATATAAATGGTAAACTTAACATGAATTGATGTTTTTCTCCTAAAGGGGTGAACTGGCAGAATAGTGAGCACACCGGGCAAAATGCTTAGCGGCATTTCGTAGATTCTGAGTTCAAATTCTGCCGTGGTCGACTTAGCCTTTCATCCTCTCGGGGAAGATAAATTGAATCCCATTTGAATGAACACTGGGATCGGTGTAATCGACTTAATCCCTCGCCGAAAATTGCTGGCATTGTGCCAAAATTTGAAACTAGTATCAGAATTCCTTTTAATTCTCAGTCATGTGTTTCGGCGAAATAACCACTTCAATGCTGGAGGCAAAAAACAATATAGCGTGCAAAGCGAAATAAAGCAAAAATGATATAAGGTTCGTGACGCTATTGTTTTCGTATAATTTTACATTCCTGAACAAATTGGTTTGTTGCAGTTCCTGTATTTTATTTCTTGTTTTCATTTTCTTCTTTATTATCGTGAGAAATATCGGTATTGTTAGAGTATGTCCTAACCTCGCTGACAGGTCAGGAAAGTGATAACTCATTAATACCAGGTAACTAAGTGTGCGTGATTAGTCTTGGCTTTT
>NC_142950.1:15774761-15802261 GCF_046866305.1 Octopus bimaculoides
CTCCATAAATTACTTAGACGCCAACTGCAACCTAGCCACAGGACTCCACGAACCCTACATAAAACCCAACACTAACCTCAAATACATAAACACATCCAGTAACCATGCGAACTTTATGGAGAGAGGATTGGTATAAAGCATTAGCAATAGAATTTCACGCTTCTCTTCCGACCAATATATTTTTAACAAGTACAAGGAAATCTACAATAGCGCATTAGATAAAGCAGGCTTTAAACAAAAAAAATAAATACTTAGTCCGCTATGCAAGTAACCGGAATAACATAAATGCACAAGATAATATTCATAACATTAACCAAACTCCAATGAAACTAGCGACAACACCAACAATAGGAACAACTCAGATAACAATAACAAAAAGAAACAATAGGAACAATGTTAAGGTTCATACAAAAATAACCAACAATATTGCAAACAATAAAAGGAATACTAACAACGTGCAAATCAATAAAATTAAGTATACTAACACGACCAGTAACATTAATAATAATAATAATAATAATAATAATAATGATGATGATGATGATGATGATGATGATGATGATGATGATGATGATGATGATGATGATAATAATAATAATGACCTAAATATTAATAAAAATAGAAATAACGAGTCCCAAAGAATCAGTATAACCCCAATAAAGCATGATAACACGAAGCCGTTTAGTTCACATAAACCGTATAAAAACAACCCCAATAAAACTGGCACGAACAACAATAATGATTAACACAACTATCGAAAGAAATACAATAACCATAGCTATAACTTCACGCACTATACGAACACTGAGGGCAGCTACTATACCAAAAATAACAATAGTAATAATAAATGAGATAGACACAAGATCTGGCTAATAATCCCCTTCGACATGCAGCTCAAATCGAACATAGTTCGCTCCATAATGAGACTCATAGATAAACATTTGAACGTAAATAATAAATATGCAGCAATATTTAGGAATAAAATCAGAGTAGGCCGTAGCCTAACTAATAACTTAGCTTCTATCATAGCCTCGATAAATAATAATAAACTGGACAACTTCTATGAAACCAGGAAAATCAGCTGCATAAAACAGAAGAGCCAACCGGCAAATAGAAGAAATCCCAACCCTAAAGATGCGCCTTCAAGCCATACGGACAACGTCCCGACTAAGAATCCCCCCCCACACACACACACGTTAACACAACACTAGCACAGATAGACAGAATACTTTATGTGGCTGCAGAGACAGAAATATGTGCCAATTCTCTAATAGATGTAAACAGAAAATGTAGCATACCAATGCGACGTACTCACACATAACTATACGAAATCGTATAGAGGCGCCACGAAAAACCAAATGGTGCTGAGATACAACTTACACCAATCTAGCTTTGGAAACAGAAGTAAAGCAAACTCTACAGGGCTTAGTAGCTACATCTGGGAACTAAAGGATAAAAGAATTAATTATAGTTTAAAATAGCGCATCCTAGCAATTACTTCATCTTATAACACTACTAATAAGCGGTGCGATCTTTGCTTAACAGAGCGCCTGAATATATTAATGGCTAAACCGTTTCTACTGAATAAAAAACATGAAGATAATTTTTTGTCTGCATATAGGCCAATTTGTCTTCTAAGTTTCGTTAAACCCGCTCTATCCTGTACATATCACTATCCTAGCCTCACCCCTATTAGTAGACTTACTCACCAGCGCATTACCTCCATTAATCACTTACACCAACCCAAATTTACATTATAGCTAAATACACAAAATACATAACTCATATTCTACGTTACCCTACTAAAAATCCACATAAAAAACCAATAATTATATACCTACTCTACATCCTACGCTAACCTATGTATGCTTATAATTCTTTTTAACCAAGAACCACATAAAATACAAGCAAGCTTTCCCTTCTCACCTTCTTTCCCTATGCACTCTTCATAACAAAATAGTATTACGGCAATGAGTTTCTCTACACCAATATATGGCTTCCTGTAATTATACGAACCATCTACAACCTATATTTCAATGAAACGTACGTCATTATAATAGCACCAATTTTCCCTAATTAGAGTTACCTCCCTTACATTGCACCGCCGGTGAACCCGCTAAAGTCTCAAGCACGTGCAAGACATGCCACTGAATAACCATGAGACTAGAGGTCCAACTAACTTGTATTCTTCATCCACCTCACAACGGATTTAACGAATTCTGAACCCAACTATAATGTAAGACACTCGAATCCTTGATCTCTTTTCCTATTTAACTATTGATGTTTCACTCTTCTTCTCTCCACCTCTGACTTCTTCGTTCTGACGATGTCTACCATTGGCAACGAGGCAAAAAAATATATATATATTTCCTTCACCATGGTAAACAGAAACGATCGTAAACTTCACTCTCACCTTTATTTACTAATTAAATAATGGCTTACTAGCGCAAAAGACACATTTCTGTTTGTTATTTTCCTCCACTTCCTTCTCGTCTATAAATGTATATATGCACATAAAAACATAGAAATACACACATATACATGTATATATTATATATATATATATATATATATATATATATATATATATATATATATATATATATATATATATATATATATATATATATATATAAATATTATATACATGCATATATATATATACATAAATATATACATACATATACATATACACATATATATATACATATATATATATACTTACATATACATATATATATGCATATATGCATATACATATATATATATATACATGCATACATACATATATTATATATTATATATATATATATATATTAGGGATCCTTATGATTTGACGGGCAACACTTGTTTTCTTAACGAAACACTTTCAAACTTGGGACACTGGTAGAATGTGTCATACAAAACAACTTTTTCTCTTAGCCTTTTTAACAAAAAATTGTACATCGCAAGTTATTTCATGTTAAAATTGTCGTATTTCTGTAATTTCAACCAATCACTGACGTCTATTCAGCTGAATACAATCAGTTCTCTTTTTATAAACAACAAATTTTGGCCGGTCATAAAAATGTTATTCCCTGTGACATATTTCATCCGGTTTAATCGTAATTTATACGCATATATTGTTTATATAATAAATTACGCTGTGCGTATCTGTGTGTGTAACAATTTTTCGCTAGTACTCAGTAACACATTTCCTAAATGATAAGAACTAGAGTTCGGGTTAGTTTTAGGGTGACGGTTAGGGTTATGATTATTTTTGCCATAACCTCACTCATAACCCTAACCCTAACCCTAAAACCCTATAACTCATAACCATAACCCTAACCCTAACCCCAACCCTAACCCTAACTCTAAAACGCGAACCCTAACCCTAAACTAGAGTTTGATTTGAAGAAGATTTGGCTGCTATTTCTAGGAAATGAAGCACTTGGTGGAGGTGCATTAATAATTCTGGTAGCTCCAATAACAAGTGCAGGCAATATTCAAGTATTTTGATGGCTTTTTCCCCTTTGTTTACGAACAGTCTAGTTAATCGGAAATGTCAGAACTAACAGGGATTAATACCATATACACCGTCACAGCAGTAACTATATTCAACTGAATAGACGTCAGTGATTAGTTGAAATTATCGAAATAAGACAATTTTTAATGTGAAATAACTTCGAATACAACATTTTTTATCTGTTCTATACCACAAAATATACAAGTATTCGAAGTTTGAAAGAGTTTCGGTACCAAAAACACTACATAAAAAAATGTTGCCCGTCAAATCATAAGGATCCTATATTAGTCACAGACGTGGTTGCGTGTTAAGAAGCTTGCTCCCAATCACATGATTCTCGGTTCAGTCCCACAGTGTAGCATCTTGGGTAAGTGACTTCTACTACAGCCTCGGGCCGACCAAAGTCTTATGAGTGGATTTGGTAGACGGAAACTGAAAGAAGCTCATTGTGTGTGTATGTGTTCCTTTTTGTCCCCCACCACATCGCTTGGGAACCGGTGTTGGTGTGTTAACACCCTCGTAAAATAGGGGTTCAGCAAAATGGACCGATAGAATAAGTACTAGGCATCAAAATAATACTAATGTCGGTTTACTCAACAAAAATAATCGTCAAGGCACTGCTCCAGCATGACTGCAGTCTAATGAGTAAAACAAGTAAAAGATATATACATACATGTATATATATATATATATATATATATATAGAGAGAGAGAGAGAGAGAGAGAGAGAGACAGACAGCTATACGCGCATATATGTGTATATATAATTTAAATTTCACATTTCCCTGTGACTAACAGAAACGAGAGCAACATCTACAACAACAACCATAACAATCGAAACTGGACCTTTAGATGTGAATACAACTCGGAACAATAGCTAAGAAGACCGCTACCATCACCACCAACAGCAGCGGTAACAAGAATAACAACAACACCAGCAAAACATCAATTGATAAACCACGAGACACAATGTTCCCGATAATAATAATAAGAATAACAATGATAATATCAAGAAGAACGACGCTAATAACAATAAGAATAATAATAAGAGGTGTAGCTATGTAATCATTAGTAATAACTGTCAATTAAAAATTATTTCTCTCTTTGATAATCCTATCTGCGCACCCACCACCTCCACCTCCATCACCATGGTTTCCATCACAACCATTAAGAATACCGCCATGAACATCACTAACCACTACTACCACCGCCAATTACCATCCACAACATCCCCATCATTAAGAGTATGACCATTAGCACCAACATCATCACCAAAACCAACACTACTATCAACATCAGCATAAACGATAATATGACCGCCATCACCACCTTCTCCTTCCCTGCAACCACTACCAACTATTATCACCACCTTCACAACCACCACCACACTCCTCAGCTCCACCATCTTTACTACAAACCGAAGCGTCACTATTACAACCACCTCTACAACATCACTGTAACAAGCTCACCACCACCAATACAGTCTTTACCGACTCCACCATCACCTCTACACTCACCACCACCTCTACACCCACCACCACCTCTACACTCACCACCACCTCTACACCCACCACCACCTCTACACCCACCACCACCATCACAACCAACACGACTACAACGACCACAGATTATCCTAATTAGCTACATCGCTAAGAAAGTAAATCTTCAATTTTGAATGATTTAAGAGGCCACCGATGACAGGCAAGATTTTTGGTAAGCCACTTGATGGCTCCTTAAATTTCTATCACCTCATCTTCCCCTATTCCTTCCCACCCCCACACAGAGCACTCACTTCTCTTATCTTCTCATTACCATTCCCATCTATCGCAGACACTCTCTCTCTCACTCACAAATGTACTCCATACGCACGTTAAGTATGTGTGTATCTATCTATCTATCTGTCGTTCTCTCGCTCTCTCTCTATATATATATGAACATATAAGTATAATCATAAAAATATGCGTGCACACACACACACACTTACAGACATACACACACACACACACACACACACACACACACACACACACACATAGATAGATACACGCGTCTCTCGAATTCCTGCCCATACTCTTATACGATATCGCTGAGATTTTACGAAATTTGCGTCGTGTTTTTGTTTGTAGACTTATTACATCACTACATTATTACGTTATAGACGTACCCAATTACGTTAAAATACAGTGTGTAGACATTACGTCATATTGCCATAGCCATGGCATTATAACGTAATACTGTATGTATTACGTCATATATTTCCTTCAGATTGTAACAAAGATGTTTACGATTTCCACTTTGTAGCGATTGTATATAACGATTTCCTTCTGTAGCAAGTTATTCATCGATGATTTGCATGTCTCTTCTTAATAGGTTCTGGTAGATTCAAGCATGTGCATTCTAAACGCTGATGAGTTTAGTGTTATGATATTACATTTTGGTTGCGGACTTCTGGCATATTCATCCAACAACTGTTCAAATCACCAACACGTAATCCAACGATATTTCTTCTTTATATCTTCTACGACCCTCTCTATAATATATGGCTACGCATACAACAGTTGTCTACCTCTAGCACGCATGCGTATTTATATGATTCAGAACCGTCCATTTACAGGGTCGTTCGGATTCCACTACAACATCTCCCCTTTTGAAGTTTGACTTTCCCTGACAGTCAATACTTTTATTTATTACAATCTTTCTCTCCCCGCTTCTTTTTTTCTTTACTTCCTCGGGGAGAAATTGGAATATATTTTTTTCTTTTTGGTTCAATTTTCAGCATTTCCGTTCGCTTTCGTTTCCTAATTGACGTACGCGCTGGCTCAACCTTTTCTTGCGGTACCGGAACATCAAACATGCCATATAGAATTTCTATCGATTCTTCTTGCCTTTTATCATTTCATTCAGATGTCTCTTGTGTTCCCACGTATGCCCTTTTACCATATATGTTAATCTTCCTAAACGTTTAGTTATTTTTCCTTCCTCCCAACTTTCTTTTATATTTTCAGTGTTTCTCTGTATTTTTGTTTTCTTCCTGGTAGTAGATTATCAAATACTGACCGGACTTTCCTGGCAAACATTAGTTCTGCTGGCGACATATTTGACTCTGTGTTGTGGTTAGGTGATATTCTGTAGACACATTTACATATTTTCGGCCATTTCGTTTAACTATCTACGACTACTAGATAATACACACCTTTTAGTGGCCCTGCAAAGTCTATATGCAATGTAGACCAAGGTATGTCTTTCTTTGCCCAGGACTGAATTCTTATTGGTGGTGCTTTCGCTGCTAGGGCACAACCCCTGCAGGCTTTCACCAGATTTTTCGCTAGTAGAAATCCCATCGTAAAATCATCGTCCCCAGCTCTGCAATCGGTTATCAATCCGTAAATTGATAACAATGGGCGATGATCAGTTTGCAGACTGAATTCCCTTCCATATATGAATTTGTGAAATGTTTTCACCGCAAAGATAATGGCTAGGACCTATTTCTCAATTTGGCTATAGTGTTTTTCAGTCGATAACAATGAACGTAACGCAGGTGCAACAGGTTTTAAACTACCGTTTTAAAACTTGTGTAGAATTACTGCTCTGATCCCACTCTTGCTAGCATCCGACGCTACTATTAATGTTGGTTTTGGATCATAACGCGATAATGACAGCTCTTATGTTAGAACCTTTTTAATTCCTTCGAATGCTTTTTGGTATCTCAGACCAATAACATTTAACATCTTTTTTGAATAGGTTGTTTAGGGGTGCTCGTAGCTCATGCATGCTCGGTATATACGTTTGATAATAATTCGCAAGCCCCAAGAACGCTAGTTATGTTGGAACATTTTTCGATGGTGGCATATATTTTATCGCCGTCACTCTTGCAGGATCTGGTCTGCGACCATTTTCCTCAATCACGTGTCGCAGATACTTTATTTCTGGCATAAAAAAACTCGCATTTTTCTTTGCTTAGTTTGAATCCATACTCCTTTATCTTCTCAAAAACCATTTTAACATTTTCCTCATGCTGACCTCTAGACTCACTTTTTACGAGTATGTCATCCAAATACGCTTTAGCGAAATCAGTATCCGCAAGCGTAATGTCCATTACCTGTTGAAAAATACTAGGTGCGAACTTTATCCCCAAAGGAAGTTTATTAAATTTATATAAACCTTTATTTGAACTGGCGTACGAACCAACTACATTATTACAGAAGGTATTTTCGGTAGATCCTATAAATCAAATATTTCCATCCAATCTGTACCAAAAAGGTTCATAGTATTTTGTGATAGGTAAACTTTAACTTTCAGCGTCTTCCCACGAAATGTCACTTCCATTGTTATTTCGCCTAAAAATCGTTCTTGCTTTCCTTCTTGAAAGTAGGCCTTCCAATCTTTTTCCATGTATCAATGTTTATTATTGAGATATCGCTTCCTGTATCCAATTATAATTTCGTATTTACATTATTTTTACTGATACAAATTTTCTTTTTTGTACCTTGCTTTCTATTTTCGCTGAGTACAGTTTTTTATTTGCACTTTCGTGCGACCTTCTTTTCTTTAACCAGCAATGTAAATTCTTATGTCCTGTTTTGCCGCAATCAAAACATTTATTTTTAAAAGGGCAGTCCCTTTTAAAATGTAATTTACCACACTCATAGCACGGTTTAAGTCTGGTTTGTTTTATTTTCTCCTTGTTTGTTATAGGTTAACATGCCTGTATATTTACACCGTCCCTATCAATTTTCTCTGTGTCTTGTCGTAGATTAATTATCCTTTGGCATTTTTTCTGCCTTTGTTTGTAAAGTTAATTAAGTAGCTTGCTCTGATTTTGTTAGTATTCGATCTCGTATTTCACCATCTTTGCTTGCAGTTAATCCTTTTACGAAGATTAAACATTTGAACGTCTGGAGTCAACTCACTTAGTTTGAATTGTTCACATTCTTTGTTTACGAAACCTGCGTACATAAAAGTCATCTGTTTCATTCTTTTTCAAATTTAGGCATTCACAGCGAATGTTAAATAATGCACTCCTTTCACTGAATATCTTCGCTAATAGGCTAATTGTTTCCTCGAAACAAATTTCTGGCGGTTTCCTTCGAAAGATGAATTTTCAGTATTTTTCAGGATCTGCCGGTTCTAATTTTCGTAAAATTTTCACCTGTCCAACTTTTACACTCTTCCTTAAATATTTCCTCATACCGTCTAAAGTATGCCGAAAACGTAATCTCTTCTCCAAGATTATAGACAAATTCCTCTATCGAATTAGCTACTCAATCCACTGAAAACGAACCTGACGTGTTCTTCGACTGCAGCAATAATTCTAACAACTAATGAGTTTGCTGTTGTTTCCGTTGTTCTTGTTGCCGCTGTAGAAGTTGCTTTTGCAACTATTGTTTCTCTATCACGGAGGCTAACAGTTCTTCCATGCTAAGAACTTTGAATTTCTCACTATTATGAAGTAGGCGGTTTTATATTATTTTTTGCTTTGCAAAATTCAGAAACCTCGCCTCCACTGTTATGAAGTGCGTGAAATTAGAATCCCGAATTTTTGTCGCCGCTGTTATAATGTTTTATTGTGGTTGCGGACTTCTGGTATATTCATCTACCAACTGTCTAAATCACCGACACGTAATCCAACGATATTTCTTCTTTATAGCTTCTACGACTCTCTGTGTCATTCAACCACGGTAGTGGTTGTATATATTCTTAAGTCCACTATTTCATCAATCGCAACAGCTTCCCAGCTTCACCACTAATTCAGTCCTCAACTAAATTTCAAGCTGTTAATAGTTTTAAAGAGGACACCTCCTCAGCTACACTTTGGCATACATAGTTTGAGATTTGGTTCAGTAGAAAAAAGTCACATCACAATATCTGCGACCTCAAGGGGGGTGCACTAAGGCAGATATTTATCCTCAATTAACATGATTTTTTCTTTTAGTTTTAAGCTAAAAGTATACCTTCCTTATGCCTAAATGATAGAAAAATGCATGAAGAATTCAGAATCGCTAGTAGCATTGAAGTAAAATTAGTACAAAAAGAGTTATGAGGTAAAAGTTACGAAATTTCATGTCAGGAAGTAAGGGAGTAACGCTTATGCAATTAGAATAAAGAATATATTTCTAAAATGAATGCTTACTTTCGAGGGCGGCGAGCTGGCAGAAACGTTAACCCTCCGCGCGAAATACTTAACGATATTTCGTCTGTCTTCACGTCATAGAGTTCAAATTTCGCCGAGTTCGACTTTAACGTACATATTATTTAATTAATTTTGTTAACTAAATATTTTCAAACTTCCGACACTAGTAGAATGTGTCACACAGAATAGGGTTTACTCTTAACGCTTTTGACAAAATTTTGTATTTTAGAAGTTATTTCGTCAGAAGTTACAGAGTGACAATGGACAAATTCGTGTTTGATAAGTGCCATTACACGAAACTCTGAGCTTTTGACCTAATCTCTAACTTCTCCCGATGATGTATATACATATTACATATATGTGTAAAAAAATCTCATCACGCAATCGAACCAATGAAAGAGCCTCTATCTGGTCACTCGACACACTAAAAATAGCAGCCAAAGTATCCCTCTATCTAAATCACACGCCCATTGTTCGTAATGTCCTTGATTATCCCTAAAAAGATGGTTTGCTGAAGGCTGGAATGTAGGTTTGCAGTATCAGGGTTGATTTGATTTTGGGGCCTTGTTGTTTGTAACTTTTGGTGAACCATGGTGCAACCTACAACATGGTAAATATCCCTGCCATTAATTTAGTGTGGATGGGTCATATCAAATATTTCAATCACAACATATATTTAAATTAAACATGAAAAAAATTGAAATATCATTTACATGGAAAAATTGAAATATTATCTTTCAGTATTTTATAAGGTAAAGTCTTAAATCATTAATTGACACATTACTAATTATCTTTAAAATGCAATGCCTGGAAAACTCATGGATTACATGGAAAAATGCGAGCAAGAAAAGTACTATTCTTAAGATTATAAACCTGGAAAAGTACAGGACAAATTATTACACCTGTAAAAGTATAGGACAAACTATTACTTCCAGTAAAGAATAAGGAACGTTTTACTTAAAATATTGCAGCTAAAATTAAAATTTGAATAAAATAAAATAATTATTTTATTATAGTTTACAAATAACACTATACATCATATTTAAGTAGAATTTGTCTAAATTTACTACCTTAAATACAGAAAAAGTGACTAATTAGACGAACTTACAAATTAGCTAAACAGATTTGTACAATAAATTTAAAAAATGAGAACTGTAAAGAGTGATACATTAGAAGAACTGGCTTTCTGTGCTGCAATATTTTAAGTAAAAAGTTTCTTATTCTTTACTTTACTTGAAGTAATAGCTTGTCCTATACTTTTACAGATATCAGCTCAGATAAGCGAAAAGCTTGTTGAAACTATAAAAAATGACCATCAGCCTTTCTTAGATGCATTGCTTCAAGAATACTTCTGGTTGACGGGTCAATGATGTCGAAACACCAACTATCCTAGAATCTTTGTATTAATGAATCGATTGTATTATGAACAAATATTTGTCGTAAAGGAAAAGCTGTTTTTCTGGGACGAAATTTCAGCAGCAATTAGCATATTCACTTTCGAATCAGTATGAGTGTGTGTGTGTGTGTGTGTGTGTGTGTGTGTGTGTGTGTGTGTGTATGTTTTCTCCTGACACTTCTTGATAACCGGTGTTAGTGTATTTACGTCCCCGCAGCATAGCCGTTTGGCTAAATAGAAACAACAACATAGAATATGTACGAAGCATCAAGAAAAGGAACTTGGCTCAATCTGTTCAATTCAAATACTTCCAGATGGTGCCCCAGCATGGCAACAAATATAAGATAAAATAATAAATGAAAGAAGTATCGTTGTGATTATCTCTGTTTACTGTGAATATGGCGATTTATTAATCGTTTAGGCAGAAGAAAAGACAGTGACATTCAACCTTCAGAGAAAAACCTGAGCGATTAGTGTGAGGAATGAAGAAAGTAGCCCCAAACCAGACATCTGATCAGAATTCTTGGAACAGATAACCACTGAATCAAATAACCACAATTTTATTTCTAAAGCACTTGAATAGACTATATAAATAAATAAAAAAAAATTAAAAATAATGCAATAATTTAAATGAAATAAATATATGCATTAAATATAACTAAAATTATATAATAACAAACTATATATATACCTTCCAATATAGGTAAATTTGAAAATGCTAATAGAGGATAATTTAAAATTAAAACTATGTATAGTGTAATTACCTCCTTGGTACTATTCACCTATAAATACCCATAGTTCTCTGCTATCTTCTTCCTCAAACTACCATTTTAGTACCAGCAAAAGGAAGATGTGTATTTGAATTTTTCACATTCAAACAAACATTTTTATTCTGATGTTTAATCTTATATCTCACATTCTATATTTGACATATACTTGATTTTACATGATTGATATATATACTAATTCATATTTATAATGTATAATTTATAAATTTTAATTCTTAGTATTACAAAGTATAAATTTCATTCTTAATTTTTAATCTTTAATGTTTAATTGTATTGCTTATTTTTAAAGGGATGTAAAATAAGATATATAATATTTTGAAAATTGAACCTGAATATGTGTTGAAATAATTGTAATTCTGACGATTAAATATATGTATTTATATATGTATATATATAGGTATACAGTTGCTATATTTTGTTTTTATTGGTAGGTTAATATTTTAGTAAGTTTAAGGTTTTATATTACAATGACACTACGATTTTGATAAGACTAAATCAATAGTAGTATTTTAGTTTATTTCATAATATTATTTAATTTACGACTATTAATATTTTTATTTATTTATTATATATTAGAATTTAATATTTATTAATATGTTTTATAAGATAACTATAGTTTTTTTGTTCTTTTTATGTTGTTAGTTATATAAATTTTAAATTTTTCATTCATTTATTTAAGTATTATTATTTCATTCATGCTTTCGTATTCTATTCTCTATTTTAACGTTCTTTTTTAACGTAGTATTTTCGCGCGAACTCTTGCTTAAAACGCTATAGCTATTAGATAACGTCTTAGTTTTCAGTTTGAATTACGGAAAAATTTGGATAAGTAGTGTTTTCACTTTGCTAAAATTTTCTACTATTTGAAAATAATATGTATTCTTGTTTTTATACTATTCATTTGGTTATTTATAGATTATTTTAATAGATAACTTATTTAACACTAAATTATTTAGAAGTTATAGTTTCATTTCAACATAATATTAGAACTTCGATTGGAATAGTGTTGATATATTTTCGATTATTTTTGATTAATATTATTTGATTAATTATTAATCTTTATAGTTTATAATATCGTTAAAGTTTTTTTAAAAATCAAAACTTTGTATATATATATAAAGTTTAACCTTTTATTCTTAATATTTTTTTCTTTCCTAATTTTTTCATTCATAATTTTTTCCATTCATGATTTTTTCATTCATATTTTTTATTATTACGTTTGTAGAAATAAATAATCTTGTATTTTTCTATTATTCAATTGATCTTTAATTATAATTAAATAAACGTCTTTAGCCTTAAATAGTATAGCTTTAACTATTGCACCGGTTAAATATGTACTAATTTTATCTTCATTATTATTTTAAACTTAAACTTCGTTCAACTTGTATTTAAAACAATGATAATTTAAAACAATGATAATTTATGTAAGATGTTTTTTGTATATAATATACATGTTATTATAATGGATGAAGGGATGATTATTGAATGGTTATTATTTTGATATTATGATATTTCTAAAATATTTTTTCTATCTTTATATAATAAGTATTTCATATTAATTCATTTGGTACTTATTGTTGGTTGAGATATATATCTAATTATTGTTCTACTTACGATCTGACGAGTAGCTATATTTTTGAATAGAACTTATTTTCGATAATTTCAATTGATTTTAATCGATTTAAATTTCTTTTCTATTTGAAAATTGGTTATGAAACACGTGTAATCTTTTTATTATATTTATCTTATGATATTTACTTTACTTTATATTATACTCATTTATTGTGCTTTTAATTATTAATTTTTCTATATGTGATAGTGGATTTTCATCGATGAGTTCTTGAAAATTGGTTATTTTCCCTAAAACTATATATATATATATATCGTAAATATACAGGGATTAGCATTGAGTTGCTTCTCCAACATACTGAAAATTTAGAAATAGCAGTCAAAAAACTACTGATTCTAAACTACAAATTTTTCTCTAAATGGATGGCGATATTTATGGTGCACATAGAACAAAAAACCAGAGTGAAAAGCAAAAACAAACCTGCCTTTAGTTAATTGGATACGAACGTTTCGCGGTTAAGATATTAATCTATTCCGTCTCATCAGCCCAATATTCTGATAAATCTGAAAGTGTCTCTAAAAAAATTCACGGTAATTTCTGGTCATGCGACGCCAAAAATCAACGAGAAGAAAAGGCACTTACGAATTCATCGGCTAGCGAGTTCGAGCATCCCATCTCAAAAGAAATCCATTCCATGTGCGTCACAAAATAGTCCCGTATGAAAAAAAAGTCCCGTACGAAGGGATTACGGTTTAACCATCTAATTTAGAGGTATCAAATATAAATTATACAAGAATAAGGGCAGGGAATCGTCAATTAGTAATAGAATTAATAATTAACAATTTTGCCAAGTAGTTCAGTATGAAAAAAACCTTTATCGGTAAAATCATTTATCATCGTAAATATACAGGGATTAGCATTGAGTTGCTTCTCCAACATACTGAAAATTTAGAAATAGCAGTCAAAAAACTACTGATTCTAAACTACAAATTTTTCTCTAAATGGATGGCGATATTTATGGCGCACATAGAGATGGGATGCCTGAACTCGCTAGCCGATGAATTCGTAAGTGCCTTTTCTTCTCGTTGATTTTTGGCGTCGCATGGCCAGAAATTACCGTGAATTTTTTTAGAGACACTTTCAGATTTATCAGAATATTGGGCTGATGAGACGGAATAGATTAATATCTTAACCGCGAAACGTTCGTATCCAATTAACTAAAGGCAGGTTTGTTTTTGCTTTTCACTCTGGTTTTTTGTTCTATGTGCGCCATAAATATCGCCATCCATTTAGAGAAAAATTTGTAGTTTAGAATCAGTAGTTTTTTGACTGCTATTTCTAAATTTTCAGTATGTTGGAGAAGCAACTCAATGCTAATCCCTGTATATTTACGGTGATAAATGATTTTACCGATAAAGGTTTTTTTCATACTGAACTACTTGTCAAAATTGTTAATTATTAATTCTATTACTAATTGACGATTCCCTGCCCTTATTCTTGTATATATATATATATATATATATATATATATATATATATATATATATATATATATATATACATATATAATATATATATATATACATATATATATATATATATAATACAAAATGGGATAAGAACGCAAAACATCTAGATAGTTACGTGGTACAAGAAAGGGAAACAAAACATCCAGGTAGACCAAACAAAGAAAACAAAGACAGGTCATTCGGAGTTTTCTTTCTTCAGTTGAGATCCAGATTATCTTTCCAATTTCGGCTGGTTATTCTCGATATTGCTTCAATCCGGCCAGACCCAAGGAAAAACTAAGCTAAGAGCATTAGATTCCTTAGAAGAAAGCAGCGAATGTACACAAAAACAAGGACGGAAAAAAAAACGAACAATGTTAAACAAATACAAGAAAAATGAAAGTAATAACAGGACATAACAACAGATGTCTTTCGGCTAAGGACGAATTAAATTTACCCGTGTGTGTGTGGAAATGAAGGCTTACGGCAGGGATACAAGATTCCACAGGCACAGGGAGGAATATCGATGGTGCACGCACAATGGCAGGCCAAAAAAGAAAGATCAGGCATGGACGAACGTCGGTCATGTGGGAAGAGAAGAGAGAAAGGTAGAGGCAGAGGGACAAAAGAATTAAGGAGGAGCGAGAAAAAATGACAGGGACACAGTGAAGTGAAAAGTGGAGGGAAAATCGAACAAGAAGAGAAGGCAAGGAAATGTGAGCGAGAGGAGAGGGAACGAAAGACGAAGAATGGAATGAACGAATAAGGGTGAAGAGGTTGATAGAAATAGAGTCGTACAAGATTTAGAAAAATGTATACTTACAAAGTGTACGTACGCCGCTATATATATATATATATATATATATATATATATATATATATATATATATATATATATATATATATATATATATATATATATATATATATATATATATAAATATATATATATATATATATATATATATATATATATATATATATATATATATGTAATGCAAAATGGGACAAGAACGCAAAACATCCAGACAGTTAGGTGATACAAGAAAGGGACAACAAAACATCCAGAGAGACGATACAATGACAGGTCATTCGGCGTTTTCTTTCCTCAGTCTAGATCCAGATTATCTTTGCAATTTTGGTTGGTTATTCCCGATATTGCTCCGATGTGGCCAGTATATATACATAAATAACTACATACATATATGTGTGTACGCCTGTTTGTGTGTTTGTATCTGAATTTGTTCCCCACACCCGATGGGCATCCAGATTTGATGAGTTACGTCCACGCAAACAGACCGATAGAATAAGTTACAGGCTTCATAAGAAAATAAGTACTTGGATTGATTATTTCGACTATAATTCCTCAAGGTAATACCCCAGCATTGCTGCAGTTTAATGACGGAAACAGATAAAAGATTTCGTTTGTAAAACTTACGTTATGGTCTGTTTGCAGAATCACGTTATGTCTCTCTTCGTGGAAATTTCGTTAACATTTCGTATTTAAAAATGAAATCATTATTCCGGTTGTAGAAATACGTTATGATGTCTTTTGTAGTGTTGAGATTCTCAGTCGGGATATTTTGGATTTACAATTATGATGCATTTACGTACAAATAATGCACCATATTGCAAAAGTACGACTGTTTGTCTGTTTACAAGTCTATCTATCTATCTATCTATATGTATATCGAACACACACACACATACGCATATATATATATATATATATATGTGTGTGTGTGTGTATGTAGGCATGTATGTATGTACGTATACGTATACATGTATGTGTTTCTGTAAATATGCATATGCTTGCGTGAGTTTATGAGTTTTTGTATACACATACACACACACACACACACATATATATAAAGGCAGACATGTATATATACGCATATACATACACACACACACACACACACACACACACACACACACACACACACACACACAGATATGTATATAAAGCATAAGATAAAGATGCCTGTAAGTGATGGAATGATAAGAACTCAGAGTTTAAGACGAGTTCACACGAAAGATAAAACACCACGTCATTCGCCATGTTCGTTGCCGGCAAATTATCGCTGAATTTGTCAAGCCCCGGTAGGTATGATAACTTTACCCCAAAATATATGCAGAAAGATAGAGAGGGAGAGAGAAAGAGATAGAAAGGGGAAATGATTGAGGGGTAGTGAGAAAGAAAGAGGAAGGAGGTGAGGGGAAGTGAAAGGAGAAGTAGGTAAACGCAAAATTGTAGTCAGTCGCTGTTTTACAAAATAATGAATATATGCAAAGTAATTTTAGCACAAACAGCAATCAATAAAATAATGGATCTTTCATCAGTTGCGACGGTGCGCATTCAGTTCGTATTATATTTGCTCTTAGCGACGGAAACGGTATTATTTCAGAATAGCATCCTGTATAACTTACATAACGTGGATATACAATCCACAATTGCCAGGTTTGTTTTGGGAAAGCTTATTGTACAGATGTAAAGTTCTAAAAAGCACCGAAGTATATCAAGAACAGACGAAAAGCGTACAACAGCGGCGGTGGTGTTGTTAAATTTTGATTCCAATGTTTTTGCAAGGCATCACTAGCAAGCATCCCTTATTAACCAAATTCTTAGACGAATTTAGTCTCGATTGATATAGGAAAGCAGTGATTCACAAATCACTGGTGTCGCAAATAGTTAGTGGGCTGGGTGAAAATTCCTTATTAGCGACAGAAGCAGTATCAGTTCAGAATAGCCTCCCATATATCATACTTGACGTGGGTATACTATAGAAAGTCACAAAACCGTGTCATTCATCTCGAGAAAACTTCTTGTATAGACGTATAGTACTAAAAAGTGAGAAGTTGTATCATCAGTAGACGAAATATGTCCAGTAGCGGTGATGGAATTGCTAAATCAAGATTTTTGTGTCTTTGCAGGTCATCAGTAACAAGTGTCCAGTATGAAAGGCATTTCTCTTCTACTGATATCATGATAGTTATTGGTTGTCCTACAAGCACTTGTAAGCAGCTAATCAGGTCAGGTATCTCATCACAGATAGATGAGTTCTGTTTCTGGTACCATGGAAACCAATACTACCTGTTTCATGGTCGAGTGGTCGGCGAGTAAAGAAGTTCCTCACCTTGAGTAACTTGATACTCTTGTATGGAATGCCACTGGTTACCCAACAGGACTAAACGCAAGTTCTATCGAAGGATGGATGAGCTCCTTGTAAGCCAACGACCATCCGTTTGAGCAAGGCAATGGCAAACCAACCTAATATATCCCCAGAAAACACTATAAGGAGACCAGAACAAAGTAACATTAGGTCTTCATCCGACTGGAGACGCGATTAATCGGGCGGACTTTTGTTGTAGTGCCATCAGCGCGCTGCAAAGGCGTACGATACATGACAACGATGACGATGACGATGACAACGACGACGACGACTACTATAATACTATAATTTAGTTTCAAATAATTAAACTGCTATAATTTAGTTTCAAATACAGGGTCTAACTTGTCTGCCATTTAATATTCATCGGTCGAATTTTCACACGTTTCGGCAACCTGGTTTGAATTTCAACAATCCAGTTGATCGAAGTGACGGTGCACGAGACACTGTGTTTTCAGGTTGTCTTGATTATAAAGTAAAGAGGTCGATTTTTATCCTCCTGTTTATAACACTTCCACTAGAACAGTTATATCGTACCTTAAAGGGTTCTTTTGGACTAACTTTATTTTTAATTTTAAAGGACTGATGTAGGATTTCGTAATGTTTGGCCTAACAACAGTAAACTACAAAACTCCTTAGAAAGAAACAAGCACCCATCGATCCATCTTCCCATTCACTCCGCTTACTATACCCGGGAAAGTCGTAGGGAATAATGTCTTTAGGCATCTCCTGGTTAGGGTCTTATCAAAATCAATTGTCATCACACTAGGTTGGATTCCCAAGCATGATCAACATTGGATATTAATCAGCCACCTCGTTCTTCGTCTAGCCTTGTTGGATCGACTTGAACAATTCAACCTGCGATTCTTTCTTGCAACGTTCTCGTAATCATGTCAAATACTCCGGAAATGTGACATCTCAATGTGGAGAAGTAGGAGCTTGACCTGGAGAGACTGTCTTATCTTCGCGCTACGTATCCTGTCGAGTAACGTTACATCGGAGTTCCTTCTTTTCTGTATAAAAAACAGTAAAATGCAAACTAGAAATCAGCTACAGTGAATACGAAATGTAGGTAAGGACAATACAAGCGGAAAAGTAAAAGAGAAACAAAGAAAATCAAAGCAGAGTTGGTGTTTTTTTTAAGTAGCAAATCATTGACGAGAAAGCCCATTCTGTAGCCAATACCTCACAGACGAAATATAGCAGGATAAAAGCTAAGATTGGCTTAAGATCTCTGGGTAAAAGTTTTAACCGCCTATGATAGATGTCTAGTAATAAACACCCAAGAAATTGATTAAAAAAATGATGTTAGTATGAAGAACAAACTTTCGAAACACATACGATGAGACAATTGACCACATCATCTCCGACGGACCGGTCCTCGTTGTGACTGAGTATATCCAGAGGCAGCCACTAGTCGGCAGCACTGTCTTCTTGACAATGACAGTGGCACTTAAGCGTTTCATTGGATGATAAGTAAAATGCACTTTTACCTAACATCGTACACTATAACGACATGGCTACTGACATATGAGACATGCAAGTCCAAACTGACGAAAAATCTATGGAAAAACCATCTGGATATAATTATCACAAGACATATCTGTTATCTGATAGATATCTGTGTCTGTTTTAGCGAAAATACCGGAGAGAAAAAGGTGAAGCAACTGTTAAAGGACCTGGATCTTGAGACAGGTAATTGGGCTTCGAAGTTATTCACCACAACAATAAAAGTTAGCACATTGTATACGATAAAGCTATGTGAAGAAAAACACAGGTACTCACAGGTTAACGCAGTTTGAAATATAGCCCTGTTGGATGGAAACCACAGCCTATACAAGTTCCTTCTCTCAATAACCTTCCAATCTGCAATAAACATTGAAAACATACCATATATACACAATAGATTCAACACTATATAATATCACGCAAACACATGCCCTACGAATCAACACCTAATAAACTAATACAACGCATATTCTGCATCGTCAATAAACGACATCGTAACACCAGCAACTCCCACAAACTTCATTTATAACTGCTGAAATCCATTAAGATAACTGAACTCACACATAACGTATTATGCACGCACCAATCATCATTCGATATTAAAACACATAACACCAATCACAGCATATACGAAACACAAACACTTCCCATCAAAATAAGATAACTCATACAACACATCCTCTATACAAAACACAAAACACCTTAATAACACCAAAAACAACAAACAAGTACTTCGCAACAACGTAAAACTAATTTAGTTTAACAATAATTTTATATTCCCAAAAGATAATGCAGCCCACACAAACACACACATACACACAGAGAGGCTCACATATATATATATACACACCTCAGTAACACGGAGCTACACCTGGTGGTGCAGGAGAAACTCGCATCGCGTTGTTGAAAAGCTGATGATGATGATGAGGACGATGATGATAATGATGATGATGATGATGATGATGATGATGATGATGATGATGATGATGATGATGATGATGGTGATGGTGGTGGTGATAAGGTGTATAAAAATTAATGATAATTTTAATTAAGAAAATAATAACAACAATCGGAGTTGACAAAATGAACCCATCCGTGCAAATAATCAATGTTTAGTGATGCAGAAACTTCACACCAAAAACAATGAACCGGGAATCAAAACAGGTGATGAATACATATAAACATACACACACACATTCACAATTACATACATACACACACGCACATACACAGGTAAGTGCATGCGTATGAATGCATGAGTGCGTATATGAATATATATATATATATATATATATATATATATATATATATATATATATATGTATATATGTATGTATGTATATATGTATGTATGTATGTATGTGTGTGTGTGTGCAGAGAGAGAGAGAGAGAGATAAATTGTAGAACTGTATTCAGAAAGAGGTGAAGAAGAAGAAGAAGAAGAAGAAGAAGAAGAAGAAGAAGAAGAAGAATATATATATATATATATATATATATATATATATATATATATATATATATGTATATATGTATGTATGTATATATGTATGTATGTATGTATGTGTGTGTGTGTGCAGAGAGAGAGAGAGAGAGAGAGAGAGAGAGAGAAATTGTAGAACTGTATTCAGAAAGAGGTGAAGAAGAAGAAGAAGAAGAAGAAGAAGAAGAAGAAGAAGAAGAAGAAGAGGAAGAAGAAGAAGAAGAAGAAGAAGAAGAAGAAGAAGAAGAAGAAGAAGAAGAAGAAGAAGAACAACAACAACAGCAACAATAATAATAATAACAACAACAACAATAAATCACAACAACAACACCAGCTGTGATGATGTTTTATCTTGTCCCTACCGCTCTGCAACAGTCATGTGATAAAAAGCGTTCCATCCGTAACCATCGCTTTTATATATATTTTGGCATGTTTTATACTATGTATGTATGTATTTCTGTTTCTGCAACGGCATAAGAAATGCTATTTGGTATATTTGGTTATTATTTCTAGCAAGTTGAACTCCTACCGTCAGGTCACACCGACCGTCAATAATACTGGTGCTGGCGGAGTTTGTGGACAACGTCGTGGTCGCTCTGATGGTTGTGGTAATGGTGATCGTGATAACAGTAGTAGCAGCAGCAGTAGTAGTTGTAGTTGGTGTTGGTATTGTTGTAATGGCCCAGACCATCACTAAAAGAATATATTAACGTGTCTATAATCATAGACATTTTCCAGCGATGGCCATCACGAATTGTCGGTTATCTGCTAATCTACGACTTCGCTTCCGTTTGCAAACTTCTCTTCCTAATCTAAGACACGTTACGGAGCCAATATGTTACTATTTCTACCATATTAAAACTTTCCTTTGCTGTTTTGCTCCTCAAACAATAGCCTCAATAATAAGCTTCTAATAATTTTTGGCACAAGTCTGCCAACTTGGAGGGAGGGGGCTAATCGATTGCATCGACCCAATGTTCATCTGGTACTTTATTTTATCCACCTGGAAAGAATGAAAAGGAAATTTGAATTCAGAACGTGAAGAAGTATTTTGTCGAGCGTGGCAACAACTCTACCAGTTCGACGTGTTTTTGGGGCTTCAATAATAGCTATAGCACTCAAGGCTAGCAATTTCGGTGGAGACGGTAAGTCGATTGCATCGACCCCAGTATTCAACAGGCACTTATTTTATCAACCCCGGAGGGATGAAAGGCTAAGTAGACCTCGGCGGAATTTGAACTCAGAACGCTAAGACAGACGAAATATCCGCTAAGCATTTTCCCCAGCCTGCTAACGCTTCTGCTCGCTCGACACTTTGTTGGCCTCAATAATAAAAGCTATCTGTTTTCAAGAATTACACTTGCTAGAAATAAGAGCCAAAGAACTCACCAT
Source organism: Octopus bimaculoides (assembly GCF_046866305.1). Taxonomy (NCBI): domain Eukaryota; kingdom Metazoa; phylum Mollusca; class Cephalopoda; order Octopoda; family Octopodidae; genus Octopus; species Octopus bimaculoides. The sequence goes on from NC_142950.1 coordinate 15,797,210, forward strand.
TATTTTTTACAGGTTCAAAAGGACAATGCAACATTAGATGTTTTTTTTTTTGGCTTCTTTTATCTTATACCTTTTACTCGATTCAGTTATTAGACTGCAGCCAGGCTGGGGTACCGCCTTGAAGCATGGCAATTATTCTATCGAAATCTTTTGCCGAACTGCTAAATTACTGGGACAAATACCGGCTGCCAAGTAGTGGTGGGGTACAAAGATAGATAGAAAGACTCTCTCTCACACACACACACACACACACACACACACACACACACACACACACACACACACTCACGCAAACACACACACACACACACACACACACACACACATTTATATCTTCAGCGGCTTCTTTCAATTTCCGTCAACCAAATCCACTCACTAGGCTATCGCCGACTAGAGGCTGTAGTAGAAGATACTTGCCCACGGTAAAATGCAGTGGGACTGAAACTGGAGCCATGTGATTGAGAAGCAAACTTCTTACCACACAGCCTCGCCTGCATTTTGAAAGTAATATTTTTATAAAATGGTGTAATGTCTACGTTTTGACTGTCTTTGCTCAAAGCTCAGCTGGACTGTGGCTGACCATCGGCTGAGCAAAATCAAACAATAACTGCTACAAGCAAACAAAACAGCAACAAAGAATTTAAACAAAAACAATAATGGTTTAACCCTTGGCTAGCACTGATGCCTCAGACCTCTAATCTAAGGCATTCCAGACGCGACCATCCTGCTTTTAAAGCTTCGGTTGCATTGTTTGATCTATTTCTCCTTTTGGTGCGATTTGATGGAGTTTCGGCTGCTCTTTCTCAAAGGAGCTCTGGTGTTAGTCTAAATATGACATGATTTATCTAAGACTACACCATCTAATTTGTCCTTTCAATTTTCAGGGCAACAATGTAAGAAGTGATGAAAATTTGACTTCTCTTTCTAGCAGAACATCCGACGAAAATTCAAATATGACAGTGTATATCAAAGACTATATCATCTCATGTGTCATCCTTCCTTTTTTCATGTCAACAAGATGTAATTTGAAGATTTGACTTCTCTTTCAAGCAGGACCTTAGATGAAAGTCAGTCCAAACGTGACATAGTGTATCTAAGATTACATCATCTAATGAGTCCCTCCTTTTTCCAAGGCAACTAGGTGTAATTTGATTGAGATTTGGTTGCTATTTCTAGCATTACCTATGATGATTGACAATCTAAGTGGAATATGGTATACTTACGAGTACGTCATGTAATGTATCCTTCAATTTTTCGAGTCAGTGAGATGTGACTCGGAAGGAAATTGGTTGTTATTTTTAGCAGAAACTATAATCGAAGAAAACACGAATTGTGACATATGTATCGAAGATTACACCATCAAATTCGTCCTTCCTTTTTGTTTTCAAATTAGTAAAGGGAGCTACATTCAAGGACATTCCAGTCGCAGCGTAATCTAAGACTCTTTCATTCAAGATGGTTGTAATTTGACGGAGATTTAACTGTTAACTTTAGCAGAAACTATGATGAAAGAAATTCCAACGATGACAAAAGCTTATCCGAGATTACATCATCTAACATGTATTTGTATTTTACAAGCCAGTAAGAATTATTTGAGGGAGAATTTAGCTGTTGTTTGTAGTAAAGAAAGTTAGGAGTGATTTGAGAAAGGATTTAGATGTTTCTTGCAGAGAAAGTTCGAAACAATTAGAGAGAGAATATGGCTGGGATTTGTTTTGTTTTGTTTCGCAGAGAAAGTTAGGAATGATTTTGAGAGAGAATTTATCTGTCGTTTCTTGCAGAGAAAGTTAGCAACGATTTGAGGATGTATTTAGCTGTTGTTTCTAGCAGAGAAAGATAGAAATGATCTAAAAGGGGATTGTTGCTGTTTTTGTTTGTTTTTCTTGTTTTTTCACAGAGAAATTTAGGAATGATTTGAGAGAATTTATCTGTCGTTTCCAGCAGAGAAAAATTGGAACGTTTTGAGGGAGAATTTAGTTACTGCTTCTAGCAGAAGCTATGATTAAATACCAATACCAGCTTTGCTTTGACATTATATCTTGAACAACGTTCTCTACTATGTCCTTCTCACTTTGCTTCTTTTTCAAACCAATGAAATGTGATTTAGCTGTTATATCTAGCAGATCTGACGACCACAATTAAATCTCTCCCCCACCATAAGCTCCTCTGCCGCCGTTTATTGTCACGTTCTGCTATTACAGTATTTTATTTAATATAATGTCTTCATCTGTGCAGTGTTTTATATCAACGCGAAAACACTGAATAAATATTTAAAGGAGTACAAGGCAATCACAACAACGCCACTGCCATTGCCGTCACCGCCGCCATGGATCCCTCGCATCACCCTGGCACCGCAGAGGCACCACCCACTTCATAATGCGTTCTGTGTACATTGTTTCCAGTGTGCACATCGATGCACATCCATGGACATCGATGCACACATGCATATACACAGAAACATCTATAGAGCGATTTGATTAGTGAGAACATAGAGAGAGTGAAATTGGAATGTCTAAAATAAGAGGGGGAGAGAGAAAGAGAGGAAGAGGGAGAGGGAGAGAGGGAGACAGAGGAGTGGAATGGTAGAGAGAGACGGATAGAGGAGAATATGGGGAGAGAGAGAGAGAGAGAGAGAGGGGGAGAGAGACAGAGAGAGGGAAATAAATTGAATAGAGACACAGAGAGAGAGGAAAGAATTGAAGATGAGAGACATTGACGAAGCGAGAAACATAGAGGTAAAGAGAGAGAGAGAGAGAGAGAGAGAGAGAGAGAGAGAGAGAGAGAGAGAGAGAGAGAGAGAGAGATGGAATGATAGAGACGTATAAGAAGAATGAGAGCGTGAGAGAGGCGACTAGAGAGGTATAGATATGGGTAGAAGAAAACAATGTGAGTGAGGGTGAGAGGAAAATGAGGAATGTAGGGAGAATGGAGAGAGAGAGAGAGAATTAGATGAAGCGAGAGATTGTGAGAGGAAGAGACAGAGTGAGATGAAGAGAGAACGAGAGAGACAGAGAGGAGACAGAGAGGAGTCAGACAGAGACAGAGAGAAGGGGAAAGACAGAGACAAAGACACAGAGACAGAGAGATGGTCAGAGGCAGAGAGGGAGAGAGAGAGAGAGAGAGAGAGAGGCAGGCACACAGAGTGAATGGGGGAGTTATTTATTTATTCATCAACCATTGCATTTGCTGACGCTGCTGGATACTTTTGCTGTTGATGTTGTTGCTGTTCTGGTCTCTAGTTGTTAGTTTCATATTGAATGCTTTGGCTGCTGACATTATTATTGCTGTTGTTGATGCACTTGCTGTTGTTGTCATTGCTGTGTTGTTGACGTTGTTGTTATCGTCATTGTAAGCTTTAATGGTTGTTACTATTTTTATCAGGCGTTGAGCTGGCAAAATCGGTAGAAACTCGGCCAAAAAGCTTAGCGGCATTTCGTCCAACCTTACATTCTGAGTTCAAATTCCACCGAGGTCGACTTTGCCTTTCACCTTTCGTGGTCGATGAAATAATTACCAGTTATGCAATGGGGTTGATGTAATCGAAAAAAACCCTCCCCTAAAATTTCAGGCCTTGTGCCTATAGTAGAAAGGATTATTTTTGTTATTAGTGTTGTTGTTACGGCTGCTGTATCAGTTGTTGTTGTTGTTGGTGGTAGTGATGGTGACGTTATCACATACTCCTGTAGTTTAGCCGTAGGTCAAACTTGATCAAACGGACACTGGTTCAAATGTATTCCAGCCACGACCATCCAATCATCTCTAGAGTATATTTCTTTTATTTCTTTTACCTGTTTCAGTTATTTGACTGCGGCCATGATGGAGTTCCACCTAAAAAGTTTTCTAGTCGAACAAATCCCAGCCCCACAAGACTTACTTATTAAGCCTAGTTCTTATTCTATCATTATCTTTGGCCGAACCGCTAAGTTACGGTGACGTAAACACACTAACATCGGTTGCCAAGCGATGACGGGGGAACAAACACAGACACAAACACACATAAATATATACATATATGCATATGTGTGTGTGTGTATGTGTGTGTGTGTGTGTGCGTATATATATATATATATATATATATATATATATATTTATATTAAAATTAGAATTAAGGGTATCTAAAAGATACCACCATGCTAGATATAGCAGCCAAAACTTGACTCTAAAACTACATTAAATGTTCATACGCACCAGGAGAGAAGACAAAGAGACAAAATAAACTAGCAAACAATTATTGAATAATTCCAGATCCCGGATTTCTGGCTTTGCATAAGAAATGCTATGCCTCATCAGTGGAATACACACAAAATAGTACATAAATACACACACACATATATATAACATACTTACATTTACGCCCGTATACACACATATATATGCACGTGTGGACACAACCAGTTTAAATTGCCTGTCTAAACGCCTCGTGCGATATGGTAATATGGTAATATATATATATATATATATATATATATATATATATATATATATATATATATATATATATATATGTATGCATCTTTCAGTTCTTGTGTACGAAATCCACTCACAAGGCTTTGGCCGGCTCGAGGCTATAGTGGAAGACACTTGCCCAAGTGGGACTGAACATGGAACCATGTGGTTGGGAAGCAAGGTTCTTACCACACAGCCACGCCTGAGCCAATGGAATTTTATTATGCAATGTCTCATTGTGAAAGCGCGTGTCTCCTAGTTGTTAGCGTGTTGCGCTCTTGATCGCAAGATGGTGGGTTCGATTCCTGGACCGGGTGCTGCGTTATGTTTCTTCATCAATTATATTGGAGGCAATGAACTGGGAGGAGAGGTAAGTGCGTCAGGCAAAATACGTAGCGACATTTCTTTCAGTTCTTAACATCGTGACTTTTATCTTTTACTTGATTCAGTCATTAGACGTCGGCCATGCTGGGGCACCACCTTGAAGAATTCATAGTCGAATGAATGAACCCCAGTACAACTCTGTTTCCTTTAAGCCAGGTACTTATCGGTCTCTTTTTATGGAACCACCAAATTACAAGGCCGTAAACACAACACTGGTTGTCA
>NC_142950.1:15807261-15819761 GCF_046866305.1 Octopus bimaculoides
CATAGATTTAGCTAGATTAGATATAGACTCCAATGTAGGTAATAGTAAAGAAAGTTTATTAAAAGCAAGACAGAGAAGACAGCGGCACAGGGAAACCAAAAACCCAAACGAAGTTAAAAACCAGAAAAATGAACAGAAATTGTGTGACTGGCAGGAGAAGGCATTGCATGGTATATTCCCAAAGATTGTTCCTGCAAATAGTAGTAGTAAGATATGCTTATGGCTGCAGAAAGGAAAGCTGAAGAGGGGGACAGAAAGTTTGTTAGTAGCTGCACAAAAACAAGCATTAAGGACTAATTGCATAGGAGCCACGATAGACAAAAACCAACTAGACCCCCAATGTAGAATATGTAACTCAAAAGAGGAAAGCCTTACTCATATATTAAGTGGCACAGAAAGAATACAAGAACAAACATGACAATCTAGGGAGAGCATCCACTGGAAGTTATGTAGAAAGCTAGGATTTGAACATATTGATAAATGGTATGAAAATGAAACTAGTAAAGTACTAAGAAGTAAGAAACATAAGATGCAGTGAGACTTTTACATTCAGACTGACAGAGTAATAGAAGCTAGAAGGCCTGATTTTGTAGTAGTAGATAAAAAGATAGAAAGTGCCAGATAATATACTTTACATTCTCAAATGATGAAAAAAATAATGTGAGGTATAGAAAAAATAGCAAAGTACCAGGACTTAGCTATTTAATTGCAGAGACTATGGACAGTGTGAGTAAAATGCATGCAGTTATTATAGGTGCAGTGGAACTATCCCTAAAGATTTTAACAGATGGATAGAGGAAGTAGGCATACAACCCAGTTTAGTACAGCTCCATAAGACAGTGTTATTCGGATACTTAGGAGGGTTCTTGACATCTAAGGCTACTGGTTGTAGTCCGATGTTAAGAATTTTTCGTTTCCAACAGTTTAATAATAATAATAATAATAATAATGATAATAATAATAATAATAATAATAATAATAATAATAATAATGTTAATGATAATGATAATGATAATAATAATAATAATAATAATAATAATAATAATAATAATAATAATAATAATAATAATAATCCTTTCTACTGGAGGCACAAGGCCTTCAATTTGCGGGGAGGGGACTAGTCGATTACATCGACTCCAGTATTTCACTGGTACTTAAATATCGACCCCGAAAGGATGAAAGGCAAAGTCAACCACGGAAAATTTGATTTCAGGACATAAAGACGGGCGAAATGCCGCTAGGTACCGTGCCCGACGTGCTAGCGATTCTCCAGCTCGCCGCCTTAATAATAATAATGATAACAACAACAATAATGATAGTAGTAGTAGTAGTAGTAGTAGTAGTAGTAGTAGTAGTAGTAGTAGTAGTAGTAACAATGATAATAATTCTAATTTGACACAAGTCCGACAATTTTGAGGGAAGGAGCCGGGACGATTACATCGAATCTAGTATTCAATTGGTCCTTTATTTTATTGATTCCAAAGATGCAAATGGTAAAGTCGACCTTATTACCAATCCAACTCAGAATGTAAAGAGATATTCGAAATCTGTTAAGCATTTTCTCTGTCACGCTTACAATTATGCCAGCCTGTCAAGAGAATGAACCATATATCGTTTATAATAAAATAAAAAGCTGACCCGAACATGTTCAATCATATTAAAATGTGGAAGTGGAGTAAAATGAACAATCTTTTCGTCATTTTCTTCTTATTTGAAACCATTGCATTGCGAATATTGCTTCATCCCTGGGTATTGTAGCATCGTTCTGGGAGTAAAGATTGGCCAGCACTGATGTTGTTATTGAAGTTGACAGTAACTGGAACCTAATTAGGTGCCAGATACTTCATTTTCAAAAAACTTTCTTTCTTAACTTTGACCCGATTGCAATTAAAGTTGCTAATAAGATATATCTGGATAACTTTTGGTGTTTACCAGTCAAAATTCTTTTCTCTGATTCAAAGTCAAGTTTTTCTCATACATTCTTTCCCACAATTTTTTGGAATATGATAATTTGCAATTATGAAAATATTTAAAGTGGGGCTAAATGAGTAATGACTAATTTCAACAATTCTTTCCTTTTAATGCATGGCATGTAAATATATCTGTTAGAGGGACAATCCAACAAATTGTAAAAAAGCTATAGAGAATATTTTATACTGAGTTTTCAGATTTAGTTGGTTTTCGTTCGTTTCATATCATGGGCCATTTTTCCATGATCCTCTTCCGTTTGATCTAGTTACTTTAATTTTTTCGCTGCATTTATCCTCTTTCTGATGTCTAAGGATAGTCATTGAAGTGTATGAGTCCTTTTTCAAATGTAATTCTGGAGAATTGAAGATGTAAATGTACTTAATTTTGTATTACTCATTTTGCTCCAGCTAAATTTGTCTTTTTTGTGCTCAGAGGGAACGGAGATAGTTCTCTGAAATAGCTTTCTGAATATGTTATACAGGAGGTCATTTGCTTAGGTGATATAGTTTTTGTAAGGTTGGGAATATCTGCAAATTTTTTTTTTATCTGAAGGTCAAAAATGCAGTAAATATTATTCATTGTGCCCACCCCTAATGAAATATATCGATATTTACTTTTCAAAGCAGGATTTTGTCATGAATTTCTACACGAGGGCAAGCAAAATATTGGGTTGTGAGATGAATTCTTTCATTTCTTTTCAATGTTATTTGAAAAACATTTTTTTCGTTGTGTTTTGTGGTTTTTCTTTTTCTTAGCTTTATTTGTATTCAACAAGTTTATTAACCACTTTTCAAATTTGAATACTTTTTACATTTCTTCAGGTAGATTACGACGGAGTATCAAGCAGGCAAAAATAGTTATCTTAGACCCCTGCTTCTCTTCGCTTTCGGTCAAGGTTCCAAAGCTGCTGAAACCGTTCGAGACATTCGTACTGTATATGGAGAAGGTGTTGTTATTGAAAGAACTGCATAGAAATGGATTTCACGCTTCAAGAAGGGGAAATCTGGCCTGACAGACTCTTTGCCTTCCGGCCAACTAGTTTCGTTCAATAACAATCTGTTGATCGAACTCGTCCACGAGAATCTACACCACTTCACTTGAGAATTGACCCAGCAGATGGAATGCTCTCGTGATGCCGTTGACAGTCATATCCACTCCAAGGGTAAGGTCCATAAATTCACTGCATGGACGCCACGTGCTCTGAAAGAAAGAGGTAAACTCCAATGCTCCTCTATCTCGAACTAGATTACTCGCTCGACGACAAGGCTATTCATGGACACGACATTGTTTTACCGTATCGTCACAAGCGAATTTACGACAGTATGAAAGAAAAAAAAACACCTAAATCCCCAAAACCAAGCAAAACTTCAAGAAAAGTCAAAGCTGCGTTATTGGGAAAGACTAATATACTCCGAAATGTTTGAAAACATCACACAGTTAACGCAAAACTTTACGTTCAATGAATCGGCTCAACGAAGTTGTCCTGCTAAAAGGAGCCGATCGGTGATACGTTGTGGCTTCTTCAACATGAAAATGTCCGTCTCTACTTCACTAGCTTGACTAAAAATGTTATCAAAGAGCTCGGGTGGAAAGTTCTACCACATCCAAATATATTCTCCTGATATAACTCTTTTTCGGTCGTTTTCAACTTACTGTGAGGCGTGAGGCGTTCAACAACGACGTGTAGCAGAAAACGTGACGTGATGAATTTTTTTACCCAAGACCCAGTGATTTCTAACATCAAAGCATTGACCAGCGAATGGACCATTGGCAAGAAGTTCTAAACAATGAAGGGGGATATATTATTCATTGAATTATTAATATTGTTGATGAAAAATAAGGATTAAAATAAATGGCAACAGCATGAACGAATTTGTTTGACAACCTAACGTACATAACGATACAGTAATGTAGCAAAGCTGCTCTACATGCGCCCAGCCATTCCAATTCCAAGTCGTTAGAGAAATATCTATGTGATACTTACATCCCTTCTTAGCTGTCTTAAAGAATAACAATGCAAAGATTAATGACATTTCTGGTATACAGCCGAGAGACCAAGCTTTAGAATATGATAAATTTCACATAATTTTTTTCTAACGTTACAGCAACAACAATGGAATATTAGACATGGAAATAACTAGTTTCGTGCGGAAACGAGCTGGACACCGTAATAATCACAACGTCGCTGATATTTAATAGAAGACGTGACAGCACTTAAGATAAATACATACATACATATACATATATACACATACACACACATACATACATATACACACACACACACACACACACACACACACACACACACACACACACATATATATATATATATATATATATATATATATGTATATATATATATATGCATATATATAGCGTTTACTATGTAATTGGTACAAATGGAATGCTAGCCAATCACTTCCGTATAGACAGTGATCGATTATCTATAAAGATCGGAACTGTTATACGTTTTAGTAAACGCTATGATTACCATATCAGTAAGGGATGTGGTGGGAATTGTCAACAATTCTTAACCCTAAACAACTGGGTGAAGATGATAATTGGTGAGGGTAATAATAATAATAATAATAATAATAATAATAATAATAATAATAATAATAATAATAATAATAATAATAATAATAATAATAATAATAATGATGATGATGATGATGATAATAATAATAATAATAATAATGATACCAGGCTTATCATCCCTACAGGAAGTGCAAAAAATCGTGCTAACTGGAACGACTCATGTACTGAGAAGAGCATTATCGCTGTGAAAACAACATACATTCATGATTTTTTTTTTAATACATGTTTTACCTGTGAATTTGCGTGTGTAAACTGGGATTGCATACAACGAGTTTCTCTGCCCTAGGTGTACGGAAAACACTCGGCGAGAAATGGAGTACCAGGCAGTGGCTCTCATGGCTTCTGATCTTAATTGATTGGAAGTGTTATCGTGTACATTGTTCTGTCTTGGTATAACAAGATGGACTACAGCAAATATTCTGCTCAATACCACAGATTTGCTTCTCAGTTGTTTGACCTTAACCAGCTGAGGATGTCCCTTGGTGGCTGACGATATGTGCATCTCTGATCATGAGCAGAAGTAGTGGGGGAGCATCATAGCCATGTGTTGAGATGAATTCTTGGGGGTTCCACAGCGATAACAAAGAAAGGGTTGCTTGAGGCAATCAAGACCCAGAAGAGTAAGAAGTCCCCTGGATTAGATTCCATAACTGCCGAGCTCCTAAAACATGGGGGGGGGGATATCATCATTGAAGCCCAGCAGGAATTGGAATGATAATCTGAACAGAGACACCTACCAAATGGTCAAAAAGAGTCATAGTCAAAATCCCTAGAAATGAAAAAATGTATTTGCTGATTGCGACAATTGGCGCGGTATAACTCGTCTAATGAAGGCCCGAAATGTATGTTGGTTTTTGCTTCTGAAAACATTACAACACGAATTCGACCAAAAATTTAGTAGTGAACAGGCGCTTTTTTGAAATGGAAGATCATGTAGGGAGCAAATATTCACACCGAGACTCATCACTGAGTGCTCACTGGAATGTAGAACACCGGTAGTACTAAATTATATTGACTTCAAAGTCAACATAACTGATAGCGTACACCGCAAGTCACTCTAGAAGATCCTTCCGTTTTATTGTGTCCCTGACTGCCATATCAAAATTTTCGTCACTTTATCGAGACTGAAATTGCTGTGTATAAACGGAATCAGGATTTACTGAATTCTTTTCAATCCTATCAGGAGTGCTACATAGATGCATCCTATCCCCTTCTTTTTCTTGACAATCTGGGAGTACGCTGTAAAAAGGCCTTGGGTACCTGTGGACATGGTTTAAAAGAGAAAAGAAGGAAACTAGAAGGTTGAAACTTTGCTAATGGCTTAGCTATTCTTCTCTACAACTGCACAGAAATGCAGACTGACAAATGACCTGGTTGAAACAGCTGAAAAGACTGGCTTGTGAATAAATATATTAAAACCAAAATATAGAAAGTTGCTGGAGGTGAAGCACAGTGTCACAATCCATGGGGAAAAGATAGAAGGATTCCGAAGATTCACATATCTTCGTAGCGTTTAGAGAGCAGACGGTAATGCTGAAAATGACGTGCAGCAAATGATAAGCAAAAGCACTGAAGCATTCAACAAATTTCAACCAATATGGTAATAATAGAGGTTCATTTCACAAAACCAAATGAAGGTAAACTTACCCCAACAACAATTTATGTCATAATTGAAGAACAGAAACATAGCTTCCTACAAAGATGTTTCCTGAACATCCTGGGTATTATATGGTAAGATAAGACCAGAAACCAGGAGGCGCTTCAAGCAGCCAATTTCCACACGTTTGAGTCTTGTCATTAAGGGCACAAAAATGTAGTTGACAAGGTATGTCCAACGGGTAGGGGACAGTATCGTAGTAAGAACTGCAAAGATATGGTTAACAGTTGGTGGGAAGAGACCCAAGTTGGATTATAAAAAACCTGGAGATACGTCTTATAAGATGATCTGCGCAGCTGTCCGAGTTCGAACCCTTGCCAAAAGAGAAAGATTGAAAGCACAGTGGCGCGTTGCCATGGTGAAAAATGATCCAGAAGAATAGAATGGTAAACAACTATTAAACTGAATACAAGTGATATCGACATAAACTGCGGGATTTTTCTAGGTGATTCTCTATCACCATTATTATTTTGTGTGACCCTTATTTTCTAAGTAAGTAGTTTTACTACATAAAACATGGGTACAGAGTCTACGTTGGACAAATCAATTACGCCCTTTACAGGGATTATCTATAGCTTTCACGAAAGATGAGCAACAACATGAATGACTTTTTCTTCAAACTCTTTCAAAGCTCATATGCTACACATTTTGCACAATTTTGTGCTCTCAGATTCTGGTCTCCTTTTCACATAGTACTAATCACAGACAGTACATATAGAAAACTAGCAATTTACTGTTACTTGAGGTCTCCGAGTTAGACCCGGAACAGCTCCTATAAACGAAGCAAACATAACGTAGGTAGTAGTAGTAGTAGTAGTAGTAGTAGTAGTAGTAGTAGTAGTAGTAGTAGTAGCAGCAGCAGCAGCAGCAGTAGTAGTAGTAGTAGTAGTAGTAGTAGTAGTAGTAGTAGTAGTAGTAGTAGTAGTAATTTCAAATGTTAGCACAAGGTCAGCCATTTTTTTAGGGGAGGGAACCAGTTGATTATATCGACCCCAGTGTTCAACTGGTACTTTATTTTATCGACGTCCTTCTCTAAAGGATGTAAGGCAAAGTCGACCTCGGCTGCATTTGCGCATTTGAACTTAAAACATAAACCTGAACGAAATGCCGCTAATTATTTTGTTCACACGCTGACGATTCTATCAGCTCCGGCACAAACAGCATTGATATTTCAGGAGAGGGTTGTAGTCGATTAAATCGACAGTAGCACTTACCTAGTATTTATCTAGTACTTCATTTTATCGTCTCCAGATTGTTGAAATGTAATTTTGAATTCAGCGAGATTCGGAATCAAAACAAAAACACCCGGATGTAACAAGTCTTCAATGGTGCTGAAACTCTAACAAATGATAGTTAAAGCGATATTAGCGCTATGTTGATACATATACTTCAGTCTACATCGGTAACTTGCACTCTTTTTGAAATCTTTTAATTTACAATACTTACCCACCTATATACCAATCTAACTGCATGCATACACACACACACATGCACACAACGTATACATACATGCATAGATATATGCATATACATAAATATATATTATGTGCTTGCGCGTGCGTATACACACGCAAGCACATATGTATTGTTATACATATATATCTCAAGGTACAATTACATACACAGACACACAGACACACACACACACACGCATATATATATATATATAACTATATGTGTGTATATTTATTTATAAATATATAAATATACACACACACACATACAGTTTACACATACACAGTAGAATATACACGCAAATACATCCGCATACAAATATACACTTAGCACGCATAGTAACACACAATCGTTCACACACACTGGTACAACAGACAGATAAGGAGTGTGTGGTGCGAACGGTAAAATGAACAATATTCTAATTTAAATGAAAATAAAAATAAGCGCAAAGTTGGTGCGTTGTGAGATGTGTGAGATGTGTCTAGACATGAAATAGTCGGAACAGTTGTCTCTAGTAGCAACATCAACAACAACAACAACAACAACAACAACAACAGCAACTACAATAATAACAGCAATAACAATTGTGATAATGAATGCAACTTCGTCATCAACAGCCAATAAATATGGCGCCTAAAACAACAGCCACGACAACGACGACAACAACAACAACAAAGAAAACAAGAGCAACAACAAAACAAATGGTCGTAATAACTGTAAGTTCGTCTTCAACAGTAACAACATATGACGTCTACCACATCAGAAGTAGCAGCAACAACAATAGCAAAAACTAATATAATAATTATCGTAAGGGCTTAAATGATAACAACAACAACAACAAAAACAGCAGCAGCAACAACAACAACAGCTGGAATAACTGCAAAATAACTAAATTCTAGGAGAATTACAACAAAGTCAATGACTGAAACAAAAGGGACAACAATAAGAAATGGAGCAACAAAAACAACGACAACCAAAAAAAAAAATCAATACGTATAAAAGCAACAACAACATAAATATCGGCAACAACAATTAAACCACGAATAACAACAGTCACAACAACAACGATGGCAAAATCTACAACTGTAACGACAACAACAACAACGGTAAGAACGACAAGGACAACTGAAGCATTAGAATCGTATTAAGAACGTCAATGTCAAGAAGATATTCCATGAGATAACACCTAATAATTGGATAGAGAGGAAAATTATGTAGGAGACCTGGAATGATATAATCGTAAATAAGACAGAATGGTCACAGGTGAAATGCGTTTGTTCATAGACCTGCTCGATCAGGACAACCCCTTCCTACTAAAGGCACAAGGCCTAAAATTTCGGAGGAGGAGGCAAGTCGATTACATCGACCCCAGTCGAGCACTGGTACTTAATTTATCGATCCTGGAAGGATGAAAAGCAAAGTGGACGTCGGCAGAATTTGAAATCAGAACATGAAGATGGGCGAAATGTCATTAAGCATTTTGTCCGGCGTGTTAACGATTCCACCAACTTCCTGCCTTTAAATAATGATAATATTTCATTCTACTAAAGAAACAAGGCCTGTAATTTTTAGGGAGGAGACGAGTCGATTACATCGACCCCAGTGTTTCACTGGTACTTATTTTATCAATCTCGAAACTCGACCACGGATGAATTTGAATTTAGAACGAAGAAGACGGACGAAATGCCGCACTGCCAGCCCACTGTCTTAATGATAATAATGATAACAACAATAAAAACAATGATAACTACAATAATAATAGTAGTAATTGTAGTAGTAATAACAATAATAATAATTCTAATTTGACGCTAGTCCGACAATTTTGAGGGAAGGGGGCCATCATTTTATTGATTCCAAATATGTAAATGGTAATGTCGGAAATTTTGAGGGAGGAGACTAGTCGATTACACGGACACCCAGTGTTTCACTGGTACTTAATTTATCGACACCCGAAATAGTGACCAACTCGACCAGAGCGGAATTTGAACTCGAAACGGAAGGACGGTCGAAATGCCGTTAAACATTTTCCCCGGCGCGATAACAATTACGCCAACCCACCACCTTTCAACTACAATAATAATACAAATAAGTCCATTAACATCGCTTGCAAAACCAGCAGGTGGAAAATGACATTCTGCTAGAAGTAGCAACCAAATTCCTCTGAAATTTCGCCCAGTGGAATCTACAACAACAACTACAGCAACAACAGCAATAGAAAGAATAGTAATACACACCACACCTTCAATATCATCGCCATTAAGAACAGGTGTCATGAGACATCCTGTTAGAAATAGCAGCCAAATCTCTCTGAAATTTCAACATGGATAATACATAACAACAACAATAACAACAATAACAATGCTAACTATACCATCATCACTATCTTTATAACCATCACCACTGCTGTTGGTGGTGGTGGTCACATTGCAATATTTAGACCACTATCACCCACGCCTACATCAAAGAAATAATCATAAAAACAACAACAAATACAAGGAAAAAAAACAAGTGTAAGAACCAGAACACTTTTGATAGCACTACTACAACCCCAACATCACCGATTACACAACCACCGATAACAACACCTGTACCATTGGTGACACAATCGCCATCACGATCAACGTTACTGCTAAAAATCACCAACAACACCACCACCACCATCACCACTACCAATACCATCACCATCATATAAACACCACCACCACCACAACAAACAACACTTACGATCCATGACACGACCACCACCACTAACACCATCACCGCCATCAATAACACCACTAACACCATTATCGGCATCACCACCACCACCCCTCCACCATCATTATCATCATCACCATCGTAATCGTTGTCGTCGTCGTCGTCATCATCATCACCGCCATCACCACACCAAACATGAACAACACCGCCCTCACCGTGACCACCATCCTCGCCATCTCTACGGCAACCAACACCAACACCACCATCATCATCAACTCCCCGGCTACTACTAACTTATCATCACCATCCATACATACTACCACCGCTACTACCACCGCCACTACCACCACCACCACTACTGTGAAACAACCAACACGTCTGGTAACAACAACAACAACAACAACAAAGACTTACAACAATATCAGTGATCATAAAAATAACACTGCCATTAAGAATATTGAAAATATTCCGACAACAACAACAAGAAGAACAAAACTCAATTACAACACAATGTCTAACAAGTACATTCATCAATACTAAATGGCGTCAAAGTCAAGAAAATATGAAATGGAACAATAAAAGAATTAATGAATATATGTGTGTATATATGTGTAAATGCGAGTATTTGTGTATATATATATATATATATATATATATACATATATATATATATAGATATATATATATATATACATATATATATATATATATATATATATATATATATATATATATATATATGTATGTATTTGCATGTGTGTTTGTGTGTGTGTGTAGACATATATGAACATACATGTATGCATACGTGCATGAATATATATATACATATAAATATATATATATACATATACATATATATATATACATATCCATACATATACATATATATCAATGTATGTATATATATATATGCATACATATGCATATATATATATATATATATATATATATATATATATATATATCCATTGATATATATATATATAAATATATATATGTACATAACAAGAAGAATATTTATTTCATTTCCTTGACTTTTTGTTAGTTTCAAAATTTGCTTTTGGTATCTAGACTCATGTTTTTTTTTCCTTAATTTTAAACATACATATTCTTACACTACGCACACACAAACACACACACACACACACACACACACACACACACACACACACACACACACACACACACACAAACACACACACACACACATACACATACACACACCAGTGGCGAAGTGTGACTAGGAAACTAGGGCATGCAGTCCACCAGCCCCATACTGGGGTTAGGGTGAGGAATTTCCAAGTGTTCCACCCTCTCCTGTTTTCCATGGAAAGTGTAGTATTATATGCTTTGAGAAAAACTCCCCCCCCCCACGATGTACCGTTTTGAAGTAGTTTTGAAGAGAAAGATACATTAAACATTTCCAAAATAAATACAGGGATCCCGTGATTAGTGAGCAAAAACTTTTGATACTGCTCCTTAATATAAGCGGTCTGAAATTTGATTAGCTCGCTTCAATAAGTGTTTGTTTGTGTTGTGCGAGAGTACGACGCCTCCTGACGAGAATGGACTGGATCATTACATATAAATAGTAGCTAGTTCCATAGTTAGTGTGTTGATAGTTTAAAGTTGGGGTTCAAAGTTTACAGTCGAGTCAGCGTGTTGGATTGTTGGTTCTTGAAAGATTGTTGCCACGTTCCGAGTGGTTACAGCCGTTTCTTTCGATTATATTGTTATTACACTGTTGCAGTGTATTCGTTTATCTACAAAGATATAATATCTGGTAACGAGGATCGTTCGAAACTCACATTGGTTATTTGACAATTTCTGCGTCATGGAAAACCTATTGGCTGCTGTAGTATAGCTTCAAGAGAAACAACAGGGTCAACTACAGGAGTTGCAAAAATAAACACTACAACAACTACAACAGTTAATTGAGTTACAGACGACGTGGCCAACGCAATTTCTGAATTTACGCCTAATCCGGAGGAAGGTATTACGTTCTCCCGCGTATTATAGAAGATACAAGGAAATTTTTAACAACGTGTGCAAGTCATGCTCGCAAAGAGCAGAACGTAAGGTTTTTACTACGCAAAGTAGCTCCTGCCGACCTCATGTT
>NC_142950.1:15827261-15847261 GCF_046866305.1 Octopus bimaculoides
ACACAGGTAAAAATATAATAAAAATAGAAGTAGAAAATGCACTGAAAATAGATAAAATATTTTTTATTAATATGTTTAAAGCTTGAACCGGTTTCACATTTTACACTGATTTTCAAAAAGTTCAAATAGAAAGACGTGGCTTATGTTGCGGCTCTCTTACTTCTGACTAGTATTTGAAGATTGTCCTATTTTTTGAATAGGATTTGTTTGGAAGAGGATAGTCACATGACTGGTCTCAGAAATTTTTTTAGGTTCCCCGCTACGCCCCTGTGTCAATATCAAGTGACATATGTCTATGTGTCCACTCAGTGAAATCTGGGAAAAAATTAATTCCCCCAAATTCCAGGTCTTCCCACTCTAAGTTCAGCGAATACCACAGATGAGGCACGGATAAACAAAGAAAATACTTTTATACAAAAGTACAAACCAAGACTTAACAAACTCTAACAGAGTACATAAACAAATAGCTATTCACACACAAAACTCATTCTGTCACTTAACATAATGAACCTACACAGCTAACAGCCTACACTTTAGCCATTGGACTACATACGAACGACTCCTATCCACTCTCAAGAAATTAAATCTAGAATGCTTTGATTATAAATAAACATGGTCACTCAACCGTGTCGGCCATCTTTTTAGGAGCAAAATATACTGTCACGTGACACTAACGGATAGACATAGCGGGAAACGCACAAAAAGATTATAAACTTCATCAAATGTTCATTCTCTACAAACACTTGAAGAAAACGTTCAGAGCATTGATTGTTTGGACATGTTCAGTCAACAGTGTCGGCCTTTACTTACGGCAGCAAACATTGTCACTTGATACTAACACACGGCCGTAGCGGGGAACCTACAAATATTTCTAAGACCAGTAATGTGGCTATCCTCTACCAATCAAATCCTATTAAAAACATACAAATTTGAGCCTATAAAAACAGGGCAAACTTCAAACACTAGTCAAAAGCAAGACAGATGCAACATAAGCTACGTCTTTCTATTTGAACAATTTGAAAATGAGTGTCAACTGTGAAACCAGTTAAAGATTAAAATATATTAGTAAAAAATATCTTAACTAATCTCAATGCATTTTCAACTTCTATTTTCCCTATATTTCTACCTGTGTGGAATAAAATAACTATATACATGTGTGTGTGTGTGTGTATAAATTAGCAATGGCAATGACAGTTAATAAATAACAAAGATAAATATTGCAAAAATTGCTTTATATTTACTAAATTCGCACATGGACAGCAATATGTTACTTTCTCTAGAGTGTCCACAGGGTTTCTGGGATTTCAACATTATATATACATGCATATATATGTGTGTGTGTACGTGTGTGAGAGAGAGTATATACACACATACATAGACGTATATATATATATATATATATATATATATATATATATATATATACGGCGCTGCTCCAGCATGACCATAGCCACTTGGCTGAAACCCATAAATAAATATAAATAAATAAATAAAAGATATATAGATATAGAGATATATATATGTATGTATGCATATATATATATATATGTATATATATATATATATAGGAAAATGAAAAAAAGCCAGAATATATATATATTTGAACTATAAAATATTTAAACTTGTGGCTATATAAACCTCTCCTTATCCTTCATGCTTTCATGCATTTCGTTCTTTTCGAACTGGGGTAGCCATATCTTTCTATCTTTTTTTCTAAATCTATCTCCCTCCTTCTCTAGCCTTTCCTTCCCTAACTGGGTTACCATGTATTTCCTCTACAGCAACACATTTGCCTATTATATTTTACTCTCCCGCCACGCAAGAGCTCTTGGGCTTCAAAGTTACTCATAGACTCCATCTGTGCTGGTACCACGTAAAAAGCATTGGTACTGTTGCTATGTTAAAAGCACTCAGTACACTCTATAAAGTGGTTGGTATTAAGAGAGACACCCAGCCGAAGAAACCACGTCGAAGCAAACATTGGATCCTGGCATAACGTTCTGCGTTGCCAGCTCAAACTATGCAACCTCTACCAGCCTGGAAATCGGGCGTTAAATGATGATGAGAAGGATTATGACTTGAATTGAGGATGGACAAATTACACAACAAATAATGAAATCAATCTTATGCAATAACATTTTCAACATAACCACTACCCGAAAAAAAAAACATTCAGCGGAAACACAACAATCAGGAATAATATGTAGCAATAAACTGAAAAACAAATATTCATTTAGGTACATATATTTCATTTACTTCTTCATAACATCAGTTTTAAAAGTTTCTTTCAAAATTAGTAGTACTTCATTTACATTTACTAATACATCCAGATCATGAATAAATATTTATTCAGTAACACAAGCAGCAAAGAATACAAATATTTCACAACCATTAGGAAGAGACCCGAATTTCAGAGGTTATTTTTAGGATTTTCCAGTGAAACAAACGTGCCTCATGAACTCATTAAATGTCAGGAATAACCTGTTGATTATACAATAATCGAAGAAAATGCATGCATAACATGTAATAGTCGCAGTAACAATAAACACGAAAAATATATTCAGTAATAAGTCCAGTGTCCTTTAATAATGCTCATAGCACACCTTTCAATAACAGCCAAATCTCTTTGAAACCATACCTAAAGTATGAAGCATCTGTCTTCAGATACTATGCACGCGCTAACTTTCAGTGAAACTGTTCCCGCCTGCATGCCATATGTCTACATATGTATATGCACCATATTAATGTATTATACAATTATGTCAAATCAATGTAAAATATTGGCATATATTTACGTTGATTTGATATGATTATAAAGATAGTATGTGTGCATTAGTATACATACATAAATACATACATGCATATATTCTTTTATTCGTTCATTTGTCACAGTCATTTGATTGCGGCCACGATGGAGTACCGCTTTAAAGAGCATTAGTCGCAGAAATCAACTCCAGGACTAATTCTTTGTAAACCTAGTACTTATTCCATCGATATCTTTTTGTCAAAGCGCTAGATTACAGGGGCATAAACACACCAGCATCGGTTGTCAAGCGATGGTGGGGGGACAAACAGAGACACACATAAAACTATACATATATGTATATACGACCGGCTACTTTCAGTTTCCGTTGACCAAATTCACTAAAGTAGAAAACATTTTCCTGAGGCTTGACACAGTGGGGCTGAACGCGAGACCATGTGGTAGGGAAACAAGATTCCTACCACACAGCCACGCCAGGGCCTATATTATGACAATTTACTGATTATCCTAAACTATGCATACATATATATAAATATATACAAACACACACACACACACACACACACACACACACACACACACACACACACACACACACACACACACACACACTAATACTAAAATACAATAAAATACTATTCCATTAATGCCGCAACTTCACAATCTATTACTTAGAAATTAATGTATGTATGTATGTATATATATATATATATATATATATATATATATATATATATATATAAAAACAAAAGTAAATGAGTATATGCATATATACGTACAGGTATGTGCATACCGACATCCACCTGTATGTATAGGTGCATATGTGGGTACAGGACATTGCAAACAAACGTAGACGAGAACACACGAGCCACATAGAGAACATTCTACTTCATCAGCTACCCACGTTTTAACACCGGCGTTTCGACGAGCTTCGGGCAGGACGCATCGTTAAAACGACTCGTCCCATGGATCGCAGATTAAATTTGTATACGCAAATTAAATCTAGCCATGGAGGAATGTAGTGGCGGACAAAAAACAAGACAGGAAAACAAACAGAAAAGGCTTTACGGCCAGACGAGAAAAATTATGTGTGTATGAACGCGATGAGGCACGGAACCGAGAGAGACAAAGTGGTGGCGTGCGTTACTTGGCGAAAGCCGAGGAAGGAAAGGATTATTGACCGGAAGCATGTGACCATGCCGGTGTAAAGTGAAGAGAGAGAGTGGTAGAGGGAGAAAGAGAGGGAGGAAGTAGAAGAATAGGTGAGCAACGAGAGGAAAAGAGAAAGAGAGGAAATACGAGGGGGAAAAAGAGATACGTAGTAGTAACAGAGGAAGAACAAGAGGGGTAAGGCGAGATACGTAGTAGTACAGAGGAAGAACGAGGGGGGGGGGGAGAAAGGAAAGAGAAAGAGAAAGAGAAAGAGATAGAGTAGCGTCGGAGGATAAGTTTACGAAAACTACTTACAATTATATATATATATATATATATATATATATATATATATATATATATGCATGGATATATATGTGTGTGTATACACTCACACACACACACATATGTATATATATATAAATATATATATATATATATATATATATATATATATATATATATATATATATATATATATATATATATATATTTATATATATATACATATGTGTGTGTGTGTGATATATATATATATATATATATATATATATATATATTTATATATATATACATATGTGTGTGTGTGTGAGTGTATACACTCACACACACACACATATGTATATATATATAAATATATATATATATATATATATATATATATATATATATATATATATATATATATATATATATATATATATATATATATATATATATATATATATATATATATATATATATTTATATATATATACATATGTGTGTGTGTGTGAGTGTATACACACACATATATATCCATGCATATATATATTTGCGTATACAAATTTAATCTGCGATCCATGGGACGAGCCGTTTTAACGATGCGTCCTGCCCGAAGCTCGTCGAAACGCCGGTGTTAAAACGTGGGTAGCTGATGAAGTAGAATGTTCTCTATGTGGCTCGTGTGTTCTCGTCTACGTTTGTTTGCAATGTCCTGTACCCAGATATGCACCTATACATACAGGTGGATGTCGGTATGCACATACCTGTACGTATATATGCATATACTCATTTACTTTTGTTTTTACATGATTGAACGCAGCGTCTCACAAAAATTGTAAGTAGTTTTCGTAAACTTATCCTCCGACGCTACTCTATCTCTTTCTCTTTCTCTTTCTCTTTCCTTTCTCCCCCCCTCGTTCTTCCTCTGTACTACTACGTATCTCGCCTTACCCCTCTTGTTCTTCCTCTGTTACTACTACGTATCTCTTTTTCCCCCTCGTATTTCCTCTCTTTCTCTTTTCCTCTCGTTGCTCACCTATTCTTCTACTTCCTCCCTCTCTTTCTCCCTCTACCACTCTCTCTCTTCCCTTTACACCGGCATGGTCACATGCTTCCGGTCAATAATCCTTTCCTTCCTCGGCTTTCGCAGATTAAATTTGTATACGCAAATATATATATGCATGGATATATATGTGTGTGTATACACTCACACACACACACATATGTATATATATATAAATATATATATATATATATATATATAAATATATATATATATATATATATATATTTATATATATATACATATGTGTGTGTGTGTGAGTGTATACACACACATATATATCCATGCATATATATATATCCATGCATATATATATATATATATCATATATATATATATATCAAGGTTTGAACAGAAAGAATAGAATAAGGAGAAAAGGTAGACGAAAGCAGAGTAAACAGGAAAGTGGACGAAAAGTAAACGGACGGGAAATTAGACAAGGAGACAATACACGAAATATTCGCAGCGGAGTTTTCCTCTTTAGTCAAGGACGCAAAATATCATAGCACTTTCACACCAATTACCTTTGATTCTACTCAATTTTGCAGGCGCCTGTGCTATTGGGAAATTGCTAGCGAATGTGTGCTAAAAGAGAAACAGACAAGACATTATATAAATACAACGGACAATGAATTATGCATATATAACAGCAGGAAGCCTTACGGCTATATACAAATGAAGAATACAAATGAAAAATAATTATTATATATATACGACAAGTACAACAGAAAAAGCTTTTCAGCTGTCGAAGCGAGTGGGGTTGCGCAAAGAGGAAATAGAGTAAGTCCTAGACGACAGAACAGACGTAGCAAGAGCCGAGGCCAGCGTGATCAGTCTGGTCAAAAGTATGTCGAAAAAAAAACGACACCACTTTTACCGGGCACCGGTCACGTAATATGGAAGAGGAAGTGTTGAAAGAGCAAAAGAGAGACGACAGAGAGAAAGGGAGAGAACGAAGTAGCAGAGGTAGAAAGAGAGGGGAAATGGCAGAAAGAGAGAGAGAGAGAACGAAGGAAGCGTAAGAAAGAGAGAGAGGTGGGGAAGGTGCAACGGAGGCAAGCGAGGCCGGAAACAGAGGGTAAGAATGGAGAGAGAGAAAGATTAAGGATGGAAAAAGACAGAGTAAATGAGAAAGAGGAGAGAGATAGAGAGAGAGAGAGAGAGAGAGAGAGAGAGAGCAAAAAAGAAATGGAGACAGAGAGAAAGAGTGGAGAAAAATATAGAGTAATAGTGGAGATAGGGTTAACAGAGGCACAAGCATATTCAGGGAATATCTTTTTACAATAAAGTAAATAATGTGCAATGGGCTCCGTGGATGTATCAAGGGTTGAACAGAAAGAATACAAGGAGAAAAGTTAGATGAAAGAAGAGCAAACGGAAAACTAGACGAAAACTAAACGGACAGGAAATTAGACAACGACATGATACACAGAATATTCGCAGCTAAGTTTACCTCCTCAGTCAAAGACGCAAAATATCATTGCAATTTCACGCTGAATTTCGAGACGGTCATGTTTTTTTTTTGCTAAATAAACACACGCACTATATATTGGTTCTTTACTCGTTTATTACCGTTCTTATTATAGCTGATGTTCATTGTCCGGAAATCTTTCGTCACACACCTGTGACCCCTTCAACGACTATCTCCGTCCTCGTGTGTGCTCTTGCTCCACTTGTACTAAGCGAAGCAAGAGCACACACAAGGGCGGGCAAGAGCACGCACAGTGACACATTCCGTCCTCGTACGTGCTGTTGCTCCGCTTCGACTAAGCGGAGCAAGAGCAAACACGAGGATGGAAAGTGTCACTGAGGGGGGTCACAGCTGTGTCACGAAAGATTTCCGGAGAATGGGCTTGTTTTAGAATAAGAAGAGTAATAAATCATTGAGGAACGAATATATAGTGCGTGTGTTTATTAGGCCAAACAATGACCGTCACGAAATACAACATCTTTTTCAATACATGGTTTCACATCAGGAATCTTGCAACACAAATTCAAAGACGCATATAAACATATGGCAACATGTGGTCGTGAAACTTTTATGATATTTCCATTCCATAAACTTTACAAGCTGAATGAAATTGAGAGAAAACGCAAAGAAAAGGACTTTATTAAGAAATTCAAACCCACTCTTAACAAACAATGATTAAATCTATCTTACTTGGGGTTTAAAAATCTTATCCCTATAACTAAAACACAAAAAATCTCTCAAATGTCATCATTTCTAAAAATAGACTTGGCATCATTTCTAAAAATAGCCAAACACCTACTGCTGCTGTCCAAAGGAATAGGTATAAAAGACAAAACAGCCAGTCTGTTACAGTACATCGGTCATGATGAATGCTAATAGGCATGAAAGTATACTAGCCTTTATATATTTAATTCTCTATATTTAATACTCAGTATTTCATATATTCAATAAGATATTCAATACTTCATTTCATTTTACTATTTATATTATATATTCCATATTCTATATCCCACATTAATTTTATAAGAATATAAATAGAAACATAAAAAACAGACAGAGTTGGAACTCTTTTAAATAATATATTCCTCTATACACGATCATACAAAACCCTTTTTAATATTTTTTATTTTTATTTTTATTCACACACACACACACACACACACACACACACATACACGCACACACACACACACACACATATATATATATATATATATATATATATATATATATATATATATATATATATATATATATATATATATATATATATATATATATAATGAGAATTCATGAAAAAACAACAGACGAAGACAGGTGGTGTAAACAACAAATGGATGTATTAGTGTAACGCTCGGGAATAGAGAATGTCTTTAACATGTATGTGTGTGTGTATGTGTGTGTGTGTGTGTGTGTGTGTGTGTGTGTGTGTGTGTATTGAGGCAACCATTTGCTTCATGTTACGAGAAATATCTTAATATCTTAATAATTTTCGAAACCGATCGGATGGAGGAGAGGTGTTTGTCTCCATTTTAGATGAAAACACACTCTCATGAATTCGAAGAAAATCTCGTAAAGAAAACAATACATCAAGTAGTGCTAACTTTGAAGAAACCTTTTGAGTGGTTATCTTCCTTGCATTTGACATTTAGGAACGCAAACATGTTGGATAGTAAATTTGTTTGCTTAATATTATATTATATTCTGGGTATATGTGATGTTCGCATGTTAGTGTATTGAGGTACTTCATCATGGAGGTATGTTTCTGCTATGTGTGGAGTTCCTGAGTTGTATATATTCAATTTTGACGTTCAGAAAAAGACGTTGTCCCTTTGGTGTTAGCGGCGTGGTTAGTAGCTCCTTTTCAAAATGTCTAAGTGTGACATATTGTTTGTGTATGCAGGGAGAGAAGGTTTAATCCTTCATATTTAGCATGTTATCCGTTGACTGCCTGATATTTAGTTTTTCAATGATACAGAGTTCACATTTGGTACCCCGACTTCTGTATTTTCTGGATTTAAGAACGCTGTTCCATTTTATCTAAGGGTTGTTATTCCTCCTTCTTTCACTGTCCATATCACACTGGATAGGGATGTTGCATGTCTTTTATTTTTTCCAAAAATGTCAGCAGGTGTTGTGTGTGTGTATCTTTCCTTCAACCATTTGCCCGTCATTCCGATACACGTCTTTGTTACTCCATTGGGAACCATGATTTTGCCTTATATATAAGTTATTTTTTCCAGACAGTATTATTGATTCTATATTAGGTAGGCAACTATAGATAACTTTAACAGTGTTGCTATTGAAGATCTGGTGGTATTTGTGTGTATGCAGGATGTCGAGAAGTGACTGTATGTTAATTCTAATAATTTTCTAGTTATGTTAGTGGCTAACATTTATACTATAAGGTGGGGCAAACCATGATATTTTCCTCTGTTTGAGTCTTCTTGGCCTGTCTGTATTTGGTTCGATGTAGTTTATTGAAGATGGACAATTCTAACGTAATTACAGTTTGGGGTGGCTTTTTCAATACATAGATTAGAGACACGCCTGCTAATGTTATTAACTTGTTGTTTAATGACTTCTGGTGAATGGTTGAAGCCTATGTCTACGTAGGTGACTTCCTCATTTGGTTTGTGGTAGGTTTTAAATTTGCCTGTGCTAAGGTTCATATTAATATCTAGAAAGTTGACTTCTTTAAGGTTGGTACTAATTGTGGTTCTTAGATGTAATTGGCTAAATATTTTGCATAAATTTTTTTCCTTATCCTATTCACATCGTGTCCATTTTTATTGCGTACCACTCCCAGGCCTTCGTCCCTATATAAACCTATGTTGGCTCCTTTTATTTCTTTTCTAAAGATATCTAGGATATAGAGGCCTACAATTTTAGCTATCTTTGCACCATCATAGCTCCCTATTGCCACATCAAATTGCTCGTCCCCATTCCTTTTTACCCAATAGCAATTATCATGAACAAGTAATGAATTTCTTGGGTTTATAATTGTATTTATATGAGTGTTTGTTGAGGTAACATATGCCCTACTAAATTCAAGAGCCTTATGAAGCAAGCTTTTGGAAATCGGTGGGGTAAACCGCTACGATGGGAAATTGGATAAGTTTGCATTTGGGTTTATCTTCCGTTTTCTTATTACATTCAATAATTGCGCTGCTATATAACAAAGCCATCGACTCTTCAATCTAAAAATTGGTGTACTTAGTCATCAAAGCCATCACTATAACGGAAGAGATGTGCAAATAAAGATTAAATTCATGCATACGAAATGATGCTGACGAGATGAGCGTAGAAATGCTGACGAGATGAGCGTAGAAATGCTGACGAGATGAGCGTAGAAATGTGTATTTTTTCGAACGCAGAATTGCCGTTAGGACAGCAGAAATACAGGGTAAATGATCCGCAAAGAGCGGAAAAATTTGTCACCCAACAGCCATTGGATAAATCTTCCCGCTTTGTAAGGGTAATTTACCCAGTATCTCATTCTTCTAACGGCAATTCTTCGTTCGAAAAAATACACATTTCTACGCTTATAAACTTATAAGAAACACAAATATTAGCCTCTGTGTGTGTGTGTGTGTGTGTGTGTGTGTGTGTGTGTGTGTGTGTGTGTGTGTGTGTGTGTGTGTGTGTGTGTGTGTGTGTGTGTGCGTGTGTGTGTGTTTGTGCGTGTGTGTGTGTGAGTGTGTGTGTGTGTGTGCGTGCGTGTGTGTGCGTGAAGCCTGTGCGTGTGCGTGCGTGTGTGCGCGTGAACGTATATGTATGTATGTATGTATGTATGTATGTATGAATTTTAAATGCCATTTATGAAGTGCATTCGATCATTCGTAACATGTCATCAGAGAGGATCGAAATACGAACAAAATAAGTTCCAGGTTCATGTTCTACGTACTCACTAATAGATGTGCTTTTAACATAACCTGGTAGCCGTAAACTATTCGTATCCAGCCCTCCCGCGTCGTTCGGCATAGGGAATTCTGAAATCGTTCAAACCAACCAGTACCTGAATTAAAATGTCTATCAGTGTTAGTTTATTTACCATAATTTCTGGCACGCTGGCGGAGTCGTTAGTAACCCGGATAAAATGCTTAGCGCTATTTCGTCTCCTTGTGCGCTCTGAGATAAGATTCCGACGAAGTCGAATTTGCTTTTCCCTTATTCAGGGTCGGAAAAAAGTACCATTTGAACATTGGTATCGTTGTAATTGACTAGTCATCTCTGTAAACTTGCTGGCTTGTGCTGAAATTTGAAACCATAAATCTGGCGAGCTAGCAAATTTTCTAGAGCCACGGACTAAATGCTTATGGACATTTCTTATGGCTTACTACGTCCTGATAAAAAAATTCGGCCGAGATTAACTTAGCCTTTTATCATGGGGCGATAAAACAAATATCTGTTGAATATCAGGAGTCGATATAACCGACTAACATCCACTTCTAAAATTGTTGTTATCATTCCAAAATTGGAAACCAGCGACGAGCTGGCAGAATCGTTTGAGTCTTGGATAAATTGCTTAGCGACATTTCTTGCTGCCTGAGATTCTATCTTCGAATTCCCACCGCGGTAAATTTGGTCTTTCATCCTAATAACCAACTGAGTACTGTGGTGGATGTAATTGAATTTCCCTTCCACTATAGCTGCTGGCCTTGTGTCAAAATTTTAAGCCATTATTTCTCATCTGAAAACAGTCAAATTTGTTTTTCTGAAATATAGTTTTGGAAAGAGCAATAAGTTTTGACATAAATTCTAATCCATACGACAAGAATATGCCTTTTCCATCACAGCAACGCTTCTATTTCTTGTAATTCATCGCAATGCTAATTTACCATTATCTTTTATTTCAGTTGCATGTTTTATTATATTTCTCACAGAAGATTCCTATATAACCATCATGTCTGCCAAATTTTGGCATTGCTATCGCCAGGAGTATGACGATCAGTTACAACAAATTTATACTCCGGTATAACAGTAAATCTCTTCTTTTCAAACTACAATTCCAGTGGCATTCAAAAATGCACAAAGTATGTCATTATATTATCAAATGACAACAGCCAGAAAACAACCAGTCTGACATTTCAGAGGGAGGCGACACATTATAAATTTCTATCATTATAAACAAGAAATCGAAAATAAAGGCGCAGGCGTGGCTGTATGGTAAGAATCTTATGTGGTATATATACATACATGCGCGCGTGTGTGTGTGTGTGTGTGTGTGTGTGTGTGTGTATAAAGATATATATATATATATATATATATATATATATGGTATATTCCGTTAGGAACGTGGTACAGTACAGAATAAACCTCGTCCATCATCAGAATTGCCCAGTACTATCCGGTAGTACAATTATATACTTCCAAATTTAAGTTTCAGTATTCATCATGTGTGAATATAAAATGGAAGAAACTAGAAGCAACAAGAAGGAGTACAGTTGGGCAGTTATTTTTTAATCGCCACAATTGTTTCCATGCAATGTAGTTCTCCAGAAATACAGGTTTTTGATTATGCAACTGTTTGTTTGCATAATGAGATCTAGTTGTGTTTCCTCAGGCGATATGCGAGTGTTATCTCCGTTGGTTTAAAATCGTCGAATTCAAGGCCACACCCTCCGTCCGTCGTGGTTTGAATTTAGTAGTAGCTAATAGACTCATTGTGTGAGCTGCTAGAGTGCGTTTGTCGGACTGATACGAATGGTAGTAGATGGCGATTTTGGTACTGGCTGGCATTTGACTGGGATTGGTATATTTCATTTGGTGGTATCACTGATCTGTTCTTCATGGTTGGCTACACATGTGAATTTGTTTAGCTGACTTTTAGTATTGAGTGGTCGGAAACATACACACATATACACACAGGTTCACACATATACTCCCCCACACAAACCTATGTATAAGTATTGTATTTATATACACATATACATACATGCACATATATTTACGTACATACACGTACACATATATTTAGGCATCTATATATATATACATACATATATACATTTATATACTTACCTACATACATACACATATATAAGTAAGTAAACCTACCCACTTTGACTTGCAGACGCATATAGCGAAGCACGTCTGTATATACCCTATGTATACTCCTACTCCTATGTATATTATTTCCTTCCCTTTGAAATGACTTAAATTTTGTGGGTTTTTTCGGTCGTTTTGACTGTCTCCTAGCATGTAGAAATTGCCTGTTACTAGTAATTTCTCTTTGTTTAAATATACACTATTTTAAGTTGAATAATATGTCATCTATTGACTTTTTATACATGCTAGGCCACTGGTAGTGAAATTTGTAAAAGTTTGCTACCCTATATATATATATATATATATATATATATATATATATATATATATATATATATATATATATATATATATATATATATATATATTGGCTAAACTGGCAATATGACCATCCCCAAGTACAACAATATATATATATATATATATATATATATATATATATATGTCTAAGTATTGATATTAGCTTTGCAAAGTTCGTTTCGGCATTTTTCAATTTCTGCCGACTGAAACTGCGCTTGCGTGGTGGATTTTGGAATAAAAAGTATAACTTATAAGGATGAAATACGTGCTATTGGTTTCATAATTATAGGTTAGTCTTGGATGGCTCAGTTACGGATGAGAATTTGCCTAGTAAATTATTTAATTAACTAAAATAATTCGAAACCTACAGATATAACCGTAAAATCAAGTAAAAGTTTTTATTTTTTCATTCCCTTTGAAATGACTTAAATTAGATTGTTACTATCCTACAATTAATCCTAGAATACTAAATAAAGTACTCATAAAAATTCTAGCTTATCTAAGTCAGATGTAGACATAATATTAACAGCTCGACAAACCGTTATTAATTACAACAAATTATGGATGAGATCAGATAGAGCTAATTATTTTCAAATAACAATGAAATCTAGCCACTCGGCTCAAGCAACAGATATCGTTGGAATCTACATCTTATTCCACATCAAATCTGAATTCCCACGAATAATGGGTGGGGGTCCTAATCAAACATTGTACTAAAGTAGAAATAGAAAGATTTAGAAATGAACTCCATAAATTATTTAGACATTTCGGCCTTTCTATAACCATAGACTGTAATTAGATGTGATCTTTAATTTAGAAACAGGCTTGTATTAACCATACCACAAGCTGAATGAGTGCCTAAAATACATAAATGGAAAGTCCATCATCCATAACCAAAGGAATAATTAGGAACATAGCCACCAGAATATCACGACTGTCAGCCACTGACAAGCGCAATACTACAATGAAGCACTAGTGCTGGGTATAAAGAAAAAATCACTTTCGCACCTAAAGAAACCCCACTAGCAGTAACACGCACACACCTATGGTAGAATACACACAAAACACGAAAGACAGCAACAAATGCAATAAGAACGCAAATCCCCGAAACAACGGAAAGATAGGAGGAAAACAAACATAGCCCAAAAGAATAGCAATAAAAGAAAACACACAAAATGACAATAACGCACAAAAGAGGCTGAAAGAACCAAAGAAAAGATACAAAAATTCAGAAGTCCTATGGTATACTTCAATTTTCGGACTGAAAATATCATCCAAGATAGGAAAGTAATTCCTTGCAACATTAAATAGGTGTGTCCACAAAACACATAAATACCATCGTATATTCAACAAGCATATTGTGAAAATATCGTACGCAACATCTAACAACTTGGAGTACTACATACATAAATTACAACAATAGGAAAATAATCATGCAAACAACGCCTGCAGACAACGAACAAACAGATCAAAACAACACAGGATATAGGATCAGTAACGAAATTAAACAAAGCAAAGATCGCTTAGAGACCCGGCGGTTGTAATACGATCAAAAGAAAGACTAAAAAAAGAATTAACAAAAAAGAATGCAACATCAGGAATGCTTCAGGCACTGACAATCAAACAGAACATTACAAAAACAAAAACAGATAAATACGAAAATAATAATAGTACAAATAACTTCACCAGTCGCAAGAAATCCGCATGTCCACTCATGAATCAATATGTCCACTCATGAATCAATATGTCCCAAAAAATATAATATACGAACGCACAATCACCACAACACAAATACGCAACTATAGGTGCCTCAGAAAACCAGTTTAAGGTCCGTTATCGCAACCATATCTCATCATTCCAAAAGATAAACAGACGACACGCAACTTTAATAGCAGACCTAATATGGAGATTTAAGGAAGAAAAAATTAAACAACAAATAGAACGGTCAATAATAAAAAAATGTACACCCATGTAATACGCTATCCGTCACATGTGACCTTTACCTTGACAAAGCCTTATGAACCTGGTCAGTAATGAGAACTTGGTAAACAAGCATCCTGAGGAAATTCCGAGATGTCCCCACCGCACCAAATATGCATTTTAAAGATTCAAACTTGTGAAATGATAATAATAATAATAATAATAATAATAATAATAATAATAATAATAATAATAATAAGAAGAAGAAGAAGAAGAAGAAGAAGAAGAAGAAGAAGAAGAAGAATTCAGGGTGATTTTTATCACTCACCCCAACCCCCTCTTTTCCATCGTACCTAAGTGTCCATTCGTAGCTGTGTATTACGCGATATATATATATATATATATATATATATATATATATATATATATATATATATATGTACACATGTTTGTCTGGTTATTCCTCTCTCTCTCTCTCTCTCTCTCTCTCTATATATATATATATATATATATATATATATATATATATATATCTTTTACTCTCTTTTACTTGTTTCAGTCATTTGACTGCGGCCAAGCTGGAGCACCGCCTTTAGTCGAGCAAATCGACCCCAGGACTTATTCTTTGTAAGCCTAGTACTTATTCTAGCGATCTCTTTTGTCGAACCACTAAGTTACGGGGACGTAAACACACCAGCATCGGTTGTCAAGCGATATTGGAGCGACAAACACACACACACAAACACGTACACACACATACATATATATATATATATATATATATATATATATATACATATATTTACATATATGTATATATATATACACACACACACACACACACACACACACATATATATATATATATATATATATATATATATATATATATATATATATTAAATATATACTTTTATAAAACAAATTTTACAAAATATATAGTATCTGTTAACAGTCTTAGCAAAAAGCTCACAGGTGAGTTTTTGTATATATATATGTATACATGTCTCTTAAAAGATAGAGCTCAAAATCAATGCATTGAAGATACTTTATTGCAGCAACAATTATAATAACAGAAACAACCACAATGAGCCAAACCTATGCACATTTCAATAGGGTATCCCGGATAAATAAACCACATCATAAGATGTCTCGTAAAATATTGTAACAAATTACAACATATTACAAATTTCTGGATACTCCATCTCTTCAGGGTCGCATTATTGCCATCACCAATACTACTATTATTAGCAAAACACACACATCATCCAAGAGGGTGAAAGAATAATCGACTGCACGCAACCTACCATCGTTATTTTCTTACAGAATGTAAACAAACAAGTCAATTGAAATCCAGTGACGTACACCGCCCGGTTTACAGCGTAAAAATCCCTTGTCAAAAATTTATCCCCCATGTACATCAAGATTTCCTATTGGATCTTTCTATAACGATAATATATTAATTAATTAATTAATTATACCCGCCCACGCACACGCACCGCACACCACCACCCACATACCCACACCTACACACACACACACACATACACACATATACCTATACTTACATACACACACCAATATATATCTATATGTAATTTTTATATATAACTATATACACACAAACACATATACACACAAACACATATATACACTCACATATGCATGCATATACATATACACACATACACATACACATACATATGCACCCACATAAACGCGCACAGATACACACACACATTTACATATATACGCATACATACTCACATACACACATACGTACATATATACATACATACATATAGCTATACCTCCATATATACATCGATACATATGCACATACACACATACAAGCTTATATATGTTTATATGTCTACATGTACACACATACACATACGTCTCCATACACACATATATACATATATAGACACATACACTCTCGCGTGTCTCCACATGTATACCTACACCCATATAGATATACCCTCATATATTTGCGCCACAGACCTAATTCCAGTAAGATATATAGAGATGAATATACCTATTCCTTAATTGCGGACTTGTGCCTATACACATTCCGGTAATTCCTATTTATAAAATGCATACGTATGCCTATACATATGTAGACATCTGTAAGCTTTAAACGTTATTTTATTAACTAGGTGACCCTTGGAAAAAAGTATGGAAAATAATTCTAAATTACATAACGAACAAGTACTTTTACCCTTGTCGTACGGCATCGATTTGCCTACTAACAACCATTCAAGAGAGTAATCCCTTTTCTCATCTTTCAATTTCCAAACTAAATTAGTAATTTAGTGTCCATTGATTTTGAGCTCTATCTTTTAAGAGACATGTATACATATATATATATATATATATATATATATATATATATATATATATATATATATATATATATATATATATATATATACGACAGGCTTCTTCCAGTTTCCGTCTACCAAATCCACTCATAAGGCTTTGGTCGGCCCGAGGCTATAGTAGAAGACACTTGCCCAAATTGCCACGCAGTGGGAATGAACCCGGAACCATGTGGTTGGTAAGCAAGCTACTTACCACACAGCCACTCCTGCGCCTATATATACATATATATATATATATATATATATATATATATATATATATATATATATATATATATATATATATATATATATATATATATATATATATATATATATATATATATATATATATATATATATATATATATATATATATATATATATATATATATATATATATATATAGATATATATAGATATATATATATATATATATATATATATATATATATATATATATATATATATATATATATATATATATATATATATATATATATATATATATATATATATACAATTTAAAAATAGGATAAAATCTTTATAAGAATTTATCAAGTAGTTAGCGTGAAAAACCTCATAAGAGAAAAAATTATTAATTATTTCCTTTAAATATATTTATTTATATTAAGGGCATTACTATACATAAATGCCTCACACTAGGAGGGACTCTTGAAGTCAAAACTACCATAATAAACATAATAATCATACAAAGTACGGACCGTGAGGGAATGCAACTCTCGAAGCGACCCTTTTAAAAACAGATTCAGCTGCAGATCATATGATTTCATAATAAGTGCACAAAAATGCACTTTTTAATCGCCAGTGCAGGCATAATCAAGACACGTAAAACTGAACCAAAAAATCAACATACTAGACGAACACCAAATGTATCCAGCATAGTACATAGAATTGATCACACTTATATATCTATGTAAGAGGAGGACTTTTCGAATTGCATCTCGGTACACATGTTTATTCATAAAAAAATTCAGCACTGAATATATTCCGGTTAAATTTACAATTTAAAAGTAGGACTAAGCTTTGGCCACGAACTGGAAGATCAACCTTTGGAATGAGCCAGTGTCTAGCTGTGCAGCATCTGTAATAGAGTGGATGAAACCATTGACCATAACACAAATGCCCTAGACTTGCCCCAAACCACTATAGGTTGTGGCAACATGATCAGGTAGTAAAAGTGCAACATTGGAAACTGTGCGAAAAGTGGGGGCTAGAGAGAGGCAAGAGGTAGTATGAGCACAAACCGCTGAGAGTGGTGGAGTCGGAGACTTGCAAAATCCTCTGAGATTTCCCAAGCCCAAACATCAGGTGGTAGAGCATAACAGAGCAGATCTAGAGGTGGGGCATGTGTTATATATTTAATATTGCATGCCCCTTTAACCCAACTACATCACTCTTAAGTACGAAAGAGCCAGGCAGGGAATATGAAGAAGGCGAAGACAGTATAAATAATTCTTGGGTCCTTAGGGGACTATATCAGAATGCATCAAAGGAATATAAAGGAAATTGGAATAGAGGGACCTGTAGAAAAGTTACAATAGTATTGCCTCCTTGGCACGACCAGAATAATCAGGTAAGCATTAGACAGCTGAAAAGAACGGATAGCATGATACCGTAGGCTGCAGGCAACAAGCTCGCTATGCATGCATGACACCGGGAGTTTAAAAAGAACCTATGATAAAAATAAAAAACAACAACAACAACAACAACAATAATAATAATAATAATAATAATAATAATAATGATGATTATCCTTTCTACTGAAGGCACAAGACCTGAAATTTGGGGAGAGGGGACAAGTCAATTACATCGACCTGAGTGCTTCACTGATACTTAATTTAGTGACCTCGAAAGGATGCAAGGCAAAGCTGACCTCGGCGAAGGAATACCGCTAAGAATTTCGGCCAACGCGCTAACGATTCTGCCATCTCGCCGCCTTTACAATAATAATAATAATAATAATAATAATAATAATAATAATAATAATAATAATAATAATAATAATGATGATTATGATAATCGTACTTTTAGGGACTCGAATAAATGGCCGTTAAATAAACAATAGCTTAAGAAGAACCTAATGTATACATGCGTGGCTGTTACAGATAAAACATTTCACCATTACAGAGAAAGTTGCACAACAGCTTTCAAATCTCGATAATATAACCACGTCTTATCATTTAGACATAAGAATAAAGAAAGCTCGTGTCATCATTTAGGTCTGTTTTATATGTAGCTCTGTAAAAATATAAGATATTAAGACGGTAATGCAACCACGGATTTACAAATTAAACTGATATTGGACGTCGATTTGGATTAAGTGCAGTTCCATGCAAATTACAAGGCATTTTGTTAATCTGGTGGGGATTTTTGTATCTGGAGAGAGTTTTAAAAGTATTTTGATTGAAGTACTAATCAGTTCTAAATAACTTTTTCTTATACATACATACATACATACATATATATATATATATATATATATATATATATATATATATATATATATATATATATATATATATATATATATTCATATATATTAAACTGTGAATCTCGAAGTAGATAGAGCTATAACTAATAGCGAGTAAATATTAGATAGAAAAAAGTTGAATATAAAACGTCAATGCA
>NC_142950.1:15852261-15854761 GCF_046866305.1 Octopus bimaculoides
ACCTCGCTGTTTCCAATTAAACTGATTTCTGTATTAACGCTTTCCTTGTAGTTACACGAATCTGAATAAAAGGACTGAAAAATTTGCTGGTGACGGTACCTAAGGCACCTATAAAAACTGGAATTATTTTTGTAGAAACCATAGTCTTCGCATTACTCTAGGTAATTCCTGGTATTTTCCTATTTCTCCTGTTCTTTGACCGCTGCATTCATGCTCGGAGGTATAGCCATATTTCTGATGACACACTCTTTTCTCCCCTTGGCCAGAACGATAATACCGGATTCCCTTGCATGAAGTTGAGGATCCGTCTGTACCCCAAAATACTGGTCGTCCTTTACTACACACCCTGGTTGATGCTGGTACTATTTTCTTCGTACTTCAAATCCGTTTTGCTGTAACATATCGCAGTCCAGTGCCTTGGCCGCACAAACATGTTTTCGTCAATATTCCTTCTGTGCCAAAAGAATACAGTAACTTATTATGTGTATAGCGTATTCCTCTTTCTCATAGCATACTTCGTATTTTGTTCTTTTTGCGGACTTGTTTACTTTTGCTTTAATGACATTCGTCAGTAATGATTGGCTTTGAGTAACCATGACAAATCCGCCCGTTTACTTCTTAAAGTCTCCATTTTGCAGCCGCAACCAAGGATCATCGGCTGTGACCTCCTGCGTTTGTCTCAGATACGAAACCGTTCAGTTCTCTTCTGCCGTGTTTTTTTCTCGCACGGTTTTTTTTCTTCTTTTCTTGCATTCCGTTTCATCCGCCGCACGTTCTTTCTCCTTTCCTCTGAAGCTGATATCTTCTTCTTCTTCTTCTTCTTCTTCTTCTTCTTCTTCTTCTTCTTCTTCTTCTTCGTCTTCTTCTTCTTCTCCTCCTTCTTCTTCTTCCCCTCCCCTCCTCCTCCTCCTCCTCCTCCTCCTCCTCCTCCTCCTTCTTCTTCTTCTTTTTTTTTCTTCTTCTTCTTCTTCTTCTTCTTCTTCTTCTTCTTCTTCTTATTATTATTATTATTATTATCATTATTATTATTAACATCCTTACTACTGGCATTTTTTACAATATATCCATGTGCCTTTCACAATTTCTACATGTGCAATTGTCTGTCTATATATTATCATTTCTGTTCGCACGTCTATCACTCAGTATGTATGTATGTATGTATGTATGTATGTATGCATGTATGTATGCATGATCGTATGTATATGTATATATATATATATATATATATATATATATATATATATATACACAGATAGAATGAGGCGAGAGTGTTTGTGTGAGATAGATATAGATTGATAGTTATGTTTATACATATAAATGCATATGTATGCTTACATCTATACGAATATATACGAGTATACACATATGTATATACATATGCGTGTATGTGTGTTTGTGTGTATGTGAAACCGCTACTATCTAGATGTCTAAATATTTATTTGTTTAATATGTATATTTATTGAGTCAATTTATAACTCCTTATCTATTTCTTTATCTTTATACATTATCATCTCTCCGTTACCTTCTTTCTTAATCTATCTCCGCATCTATCTCCATAAATCTTTGTGTACCTCTATATCTTTCATTCTAGTTATCGATCTGCTTATTATATTTTTCCATCGAAGCATACACGCCTCTGTATCAGTATTTCACTGTTTTATAACCAGCAGCATATATATAAACAGAAATATTTTGAACGAATGTTTATATGGCTCTATATTTTGTCATTATATTGGCCCTGTAGATCAGCTGCAGACAATGTTGACAGAGTTGGACATCTAATGTGCAGCAGTAGACTTTAATAAAACAAACTTCCCGAAAACAAAGTATAAGTGATTCAAAACTGTATCCCGTGTCCTAACAGAGATGGAGAACGATAAATCGAGGAGGTAAAGGGGTAAGTCTACTTGGGGCGGACAGTGAATATACGCCGAGACATAGAGGTTAAAATTGCGAGGAGATTGATGGCCGGATGGAAGGCATTTATCGGAATAAGGGATGTGATCAAAGCAAGGCTGAGCAAGGCCCCACATGCCGGACTCTTCAATAGCATCGTCATATCTGTGTTGTTACGCGCAACTGAGACGTGGGTTACTACGAAGCGAGAAGAAAATCGAGTGGCTAGGACAAAAAGGACACCTTCAACAATAAATACTATTGCCCTATTTGACACCCGTCTAGCAATTCAAGACTTTATAGAGCTCTCCAGCCTTGTAAGGCAGTTCACCTAGGAGAAAGACAATCTAATCCAGAGCCTACAACTTCTGATCTTTGCAACAGCCTTAGTTCGCTCAACCATTATGGTCAGACCTCCAAGTCCACAAAAGAGTGAGATCAGATTGTGTGCATCGACACACACTTTAAAACTACTAAGCGCAAGCAGAAGGAGCTGCCATGCAGCGCCAACGATCGGTTTACATGACAATTTGAGGGCATGCCGCTCTTTCTCATGATCCTCGGACACGAAGAAACTGCCAAATTGTTGCCATCAAAAGCTGCT
>NC_142950.1:15859761-15864761 GCF_046866305.1 Octopus bimaculoides
GACAAACACAGACCCAAAGGCACACACAGAGACACACAAATGTATACATAACAGATCAAGAAATGAAACGATAGAGAGATAGCTGTACGTCATTCTCTCGGTTGCCATAGTAGGTTCCAATGACAAGCATTGCAAGACGAGTGGTAACTATTTTGTTTTTATGTCAGACAAGCTTTCACTTAGAAGAGCTGCCATCCCCACGGCTTCGTCAAAAGTAACAGTAACGACCTCTAACCCTGGGAAATCTATTTACACCATATATGTGACCCTGACAGGTAATATCGTTCTGCGGTGATCCATGCTCCGCACAACTCCAGAACTCCCAAACTCGCTGCAGTTTAACACAATTCATGTATGCATATATATGTACTTATAAACAGACATACATGCATTCATAGACACGTACAAACAATACACACGTACATATGTACATACACACTTAAGACATACAAACACACAAGCAAACATATGCATGGTACATACATGACATACAGACTGACAGACATATATACACATATATAGATGATTAGGACATACATACATTCATTCATGTATACATACATATACGCTGTACATAGGTATATATTTACATATATACATAGATGCGTGCATGCGTACATACATACATATACATATATATATATATATATATATATATATATATATATATATATATATATATATATATATATATATATATATATGCGTGTGTGTGTGTGTGTGTGTGTGTGTGTATCAAAATAAGC
Source organism: Octopus bimaculoides (assembly GCF_046866305.1). Classification (NCBI taxonomy): domain Eukaryota; kingdom Metazoa; phylum Mollusca; class Cephalopoda; order Octopoda; family Octopodidae; genus Octopus; species Octopus bimaculoides. The sequence continues at coordinate 15,860,508 of NC_142950.1, forward strand.
AACACGATACCAAGGAGTGATGCAGTGCGACAGTACATCCCCTTGAAGCGGCTCCATTTAATTGAACAATGCAATCATTGCATCAATTTAAACACAGTGCTCTCCTCAGCTGCAAAACTAAATAGAATTTTAACCAGTTGGACACATTAATATAATTTTTCTGAAATGTTTTAACACAGCAAGAAAATAGAAGAAATTCACGCTGTAGCTATTGTAGCTAAGAATATACTACAATTTCAAGAATGGCATGTAGCCCAATATGTCCAACTGGTTAAAATCCTACTTATTTGTGCAGCTGATGATAGCAGTGCATTTAAATTGATGTAATGATTGCATTGCCGCTTGAAACGGTCGTACTGCCGTAGTGCATCACTTCTTGATATCCTGTTGCTTATTTTGATTCTATTCACCTTACTTCAAGCTGTGAAAATTATATCGGACTGACTCGGTGCTTCAACTTACGTGCGTAATTCAACTGAATGTCAGTTATTTCTTTATATATATATATATATATATATATATATATATATATATATATATGCATCTGTACGCATGCATTAGAAAAACACATATATATGGCGTAGGCGTAACTGTGTGGTAAGAAAATTGCTTCCCAATCACATGGTTCTGGGTTCAGTCTCACTGTGTGGCGCCTTGGGCTGGTGTCTTCTGCTATAGTTTCGGGCCGACTAATTCCTTGTGAGTGGATTTGGTAGGCGGAAACACGCAAGAACTTGTCGCACGTGTGTGTGCGTGTGTGTGTGTGTGCGTGTGTGTGTGTGTGTGTGTGTGTTTGTGTGTGTGTGTGTGTGTGTGTGTGTGTGTGTGTATGTGTGTGTGTGTGTGTGTGTTTGTACCCCCACCATTGCTTGGTGTGTTCATGTCTCCGTAATGTGGCTGTTTGACAAAAGAGACCGATAGAATAAGTAACAGACTTAAAAATAATGAGTTCTACGTTTGGTTCATTCGACTTCAAATTCCTCAAGGTGGAGTCCCAGCATGACCGCAAGTCTAAGATAGAAAAGTCCAAGATATAAAACATACATACCTACAGAGATGTACACACACACACAAACACTCATATCCACATTCATGACATACATACGCACGTAGATGCATTTATATATGTATATGTATACATCGTACAAACCTACTTACGTAAGATGAGAATATTTATATTTGCATAGTTTAAACGCAGATAGAGAAGCAGACATATATAAATATAATATATATATAATATATATATATATATATATATATATATATGTGTGTGTGTGTGTGTGTGTGTGTGTGTGTGTGTGTGTGTGTGTGTGTGTGTGTGTGTGTGTATGTGTGTGTGTATAGAGAGAGATAAACTTTGAAAATGCATTCATACAGACACACACATGTGCAGATACATATTCAGGACACACATATACATATACACATATATGTTTACGACATACACATACATATGTTTCTTGCATGCATATGTAGCATACATACATAGACAGGTTTACACACAGATATACATGCATATACATATATATATATGCGCACAAACATACATAAGACCGACATAAACTACACACATCAATAAAATATTAACAGCAAAAGAAAAACCAAGACTTTCTTCAATCACACTCCATAACAACACCAATTCAAAACAGCGATTTTCGTTCACTTCACATTTGTTGTGACATAGAGAGAGGAAGGATAGGAAGAAATAAATCAACGGACGAGTCTATTTTTACATTTTGCGATAGAAATCTATCAAAGAATTTGGCAAGGATAAACTAGTGATGATATAAATAAGTCCTGTTTCTAAAAATACCTCTATCACAAAACAACACATTAGTTAGCTTTCCATAAAAGCTACCAGTAAAGCTGGCTGGTTCGATGGCGGGGCGTTTCAAAAATGGCTGACAATTCTGTAGCTGACTTACTGACTGGCGGGATGGTAGGTCCACCATTTTGTTTTGGTTTTGATTTTTTTTCCGTTTTGCTGTTTGTTATATTATTCGGAGCGATTCCGTGTATAATGGCAAGAATGTATATCATCATGCCACGTATGAGCAAAATCGATCTCCAACTGGTAGAAGAGGCGCCTGTGCGTGATTGCTTTTAATATGAAGAGATTAATACAGACAAATCAAAAGAAACAAATAAAGAAAGAAAATGAAAAAGGAGAAATGAAAGACAGAAAGAAGGAAAGATAGAAACCAAGAAAGAAAGAAAAGTACAGTAAGCCATACGTGCTGATCTGTTATTTTCACAAGCACGCATATGATTGAACATATATGTATATGTGCAAAAATACATACATACATAAATACATGCACACACACATACACACATATACATATATATATATATATATATATATATACATACATATATATATATATATATATATATATATATATATATATATATATATATATATATATATATATATATAATATGCACAAATATATATACATATATACATACATACACAACCCCCCCCCCCTCCACACATATATATATGTTCATATATACTTGCTTGAAGAAATAGCTAGGTATACATGCACTTAGGTATGTGCAGGTACACAAGAATACGCTCATGTATACACACATATACATACATATATGCATACAGATATAAAGATATACCTCTGCACGCATTCACTATGTATGAGATTGGGGATATCTATCTATCTATCTATCTATCCATCTATATATATAGAAATATATATATATATATATATATATATATATATATATATATATATATATATATATATATATGTATATCTATGTACGCATACACCCACACATATGTATGTGTATTAGTGTGTGGGCGTGAGCATATACCTTTACGTAAATATGTAAGAATACGTATAGTATGCTGGTATGTGTATATATATATACACATGCTTGAAAATTTGGAGGCTATCAGTTACTCCCAAAAGCTCAGAAATATACACAGGTTGTTGTTGGGCGAGTGAAAAATAAATTAAAATGATTTCACGTTAATTGTGAATTGGGTCCAAAGGCAGGCTTTTTTTCCCTTTGTCAACACAATACAAATAAGTGTAGAATTTGTACAAAGCGTATTCGCACATCTACATACAAATATTTGCATCTATGGATCAGAGAGAAGTGAGATGTATACTTGTTTACAAGAACCATGTGTATATTATGAAAACAGCTCCGCAGAAAATGCTATTCTGATCATGAATAAAAATAATTATATTATTTTATTTAATTTATTAATTCGTAATAGAATAGAAGGATAAAATCACGTTAATGATTTTTATCGGGTAATCAGCATGCAATAAAAATTTATAGGTAAATTATATATTAAATTAATAATTATGTATATATATTGAGTTGTGTGTGTGTGTATGTATAAATATGAGTATATGGCTGAAAAACAAGATTATTGGATTCACCCAGGCCGAACGGGATATCCTAGGGTCCAATTTATCTACTTATTAAACATGAGGCGTAATTGTTTGTATACCGTTGGTACTGCTTCCACCGATTGATATTTGAGGGGTTTTTCCGGTGTTAGCATTTTATTGTTGTTGAGAAGGTGGTGGTGTTGCAAGTGGTGTTGTGTATACAGTATTTATACCTCAAAACTGTCACCTCTGCTACAACCACGTCCACCATTGACTCAACATCATCACTACCACTTGCACAAACAATACAATCGTCCCTACATACCACAATCATTTACCTACAACCAATTCACGAACTCACATACATGTATATATATATACACGCACACTTTGTTTTTCCAGTGTAATCACTTTTTCATATATATATATATGTGTGTTTGTGTGTATACAAATACATACAATGCATGCATGCATGCATACATATATATTCAGTTTGTCCACAATTTATGTTTACAAATTCAATAATTCATAAAAATAACTCAGCAGAGTTTATTGGCAAACAAATAGAGTTTTATTACCAGCATCAGAACACCTCTCCATAGCCTCCAGTGGTTGCAGGCAACACATAGATACAATAAATTGTGGAAGTTGTAAAGAGAATTTAAGAACAACCTCTTTATCTATACACATACATACATACATACATACGTTCAAACATACATACATACATACATATATATATATATATATATATATATATATATATATATATATATATATATATATATATATATATATATATATATATGTATGTATATATATGTATATGTATATATATGTATGTATGTATATATATCTATATCTATCTATCTATCTATCTATCTAT